>NW_010264476.1:0-2249 GCF_000690775.1 Eurypyga helias
TCAGCGGCGAGAGCAGCGTACGTAACGCACCCCCAGGTCTGCGGACGGGTCGTTGGCCGGAGTGCAGGGCAGCAGACGGCGCACCCAGGCTGCTCCTGCCATGCTGAAGACGATGCCTTGTTGGGACGCAGCTGCGACCGCCCCCGCGGCGATGCCGTGCCTTTGCCGTGCCAAGGGATCCATTTGGAAGGTGGAGGGGCTTTACTGTCTGCTAAACCTCGAGGCCCAACCAATCGTACCAGCAAAACCAGCAAGTAGAGGCAACTTTAACAAGACACTTGGTGGGAAGAAGGTGTTTTTAAGAAGCGTGACCGTAGTTAGTCAGGGTCTTACAGTCGGGTACCGACAGTGCCTACGTTCCAGAAAAGAGAAATCCAGTAGCTCACCCTTCGGCGTGGTCCTGAGCTCACTGTCACGACAGGTTCTCTGCGGGCCCTTCGTGCCGTCAGGGAGGCAGCAATCCCAGGAGGTGAGCGAGGTACTGCGTGAAGCCAAGCCATCTCCGAAACGGGGAAGACGCCCCGGCATTAGAAGTCTGGCGACGCGGGTGCCGGTCGCACCGCCGGGCGCGCAGCCTGACCGACCACTGCTGACAGCCCGGCCAGGGGGAGGTGGATGGTTGGAATTCTGCATGCCTACAGGAAGAAAAGAGATTGAGGATTATTAGAGTTGGGATTCAGACTTCCATAAATTCCAGGGAAGACTACACCGAGTCCTAGATTCAAAAAAACCCGACAACCTGGATGGATCAGAGTAATTTCTGGTCTGTTCTCTCCCTTCCCCCAGGCCGAGCTACCCAAACCTCCCCAAACAGCTCCAAAGCACAAAGCTGTTGGAATTCCCCCCTGCCCTTCGCAGCACTGGCTCCTTTCAAGATCCTACCATCTCTGCTTAGACTCAAAATTCGGTGCCCAGAACATTCCAGAGAGAGGAATTTCTAGCCCACGTGCGGAAGAGCAGCAGCTTGCTGCCCCAAATCCGTTATTTTTTAACAACTTTTTCATTACAAAATCTCAGTCAGGTTTCCAGGTTCAAAAATTGAGGCGTTTCAGGGAAAAGGCGGCGGTTGCTCAGCACAGGCACCCTAGCAAGGTCGCCGGTGTCTCGGCAAAGCGACCGGCTGAAGGAAGAGGCGGCTCTGAATTGCGCGACAGCCCTTTCCCGTTCCAGGTACCTTCCGTAGCTCCGTCCAGCTGCTCAGGTGGGGAGAGCCACGAGTCTGAACGGAAAAGAAAAGCTCCCGAAAAAGCCACTTCTAGTAGGTTTAGGAGGAGAAACAAACGTAGCCACCCGCATTGATGTGAAGGTGGAAAATGATGCTTTTCTGGTTTGATTTGAGTTAAACAAATGAAAAAATTAACCATAGGAATTTAGAACCCGGAGTTTGCTCCTTCATGGAAACCATCGTACTCCAGGGGAGCGCAGAACTCCCTGGCAGCTTTACAAAGCAAGGCGTGTGTCAGTAAATACAATCAGCAATCCTTGGCCACGGCCCGAGGACTTTGGCAGTGGCAAAGCACCCAAAAATAGGAAAAGCCATGTAAAAAAAACATGTATGTGTGAGGAGTTTTTCAGCGTAAGGAGCAAAGCTGTTCTCTTTGAGGTACTGCTACTGAGTACTCCCCAACGGCTTTCCCTTTTGCCACTGGAGAGATGCAAGTGTCGCGACCGGTGACCACAACCGCGATCGTACCTTCGGCAGCGTTTTCTTCCGTTGTTTATCTGGGTGCAGCATCTGACTCCCCCGATTTCGTTGCACACCCCCAAGGCGCATGGTTTTAACGGCCGGGTTCTCCCTTCCGTGCGTTAAGGCCTCATTTCTCCCTGCTGTATAGCTCCGGGTTGGTTTGGGGTTGGCTGGTTGGATTTCTGGGGTTTTTTGCTTTGTCAGTTATACACGGTATGAAGTTGCTATGCAGAGCTTTTGTAAAGATGGCTTCTTTGGTTACTGTTTTTAATGGTCCTACTTATGGAAGAATATCTTGTTTGTAAAATGAATATGTCTACTTCAGTTTTAAACTTTAAATTATCCTAACAAATAAAATTTTTGTACGGTAAAGAAGGGGGGGAATTAGCTTAATTTCAGAGTACCGGATGTGCTTTATCGTCCTTGTGGGTCACTCGAGGCACTGCTACAGCAACAGCGCTTCAGACGAGGTTAATTGGGGATTTCAAATCAAGCCTCCGCACTGGTCTGCGGGACACCCACGCCCCGCTGGGCAGAGCCGGACCGGGGCTGCGCCGGCCAG
>NW_010264477.1:0-5498 GCF_000690775.1 Eurypyga helias
ATTCTATGATTCTATACCATGCTACAAAAATTTAAAAAAGCAGCCCTAAAAAAGCACATGTATTTTTAGAGTAGTTACTAGAAAAAACAAATTTCAAGCCTCAAGTACTTATTAGTTCAAACAACAGTAATTCTGGGACAACTCTCCCAATCATTCAGGTGCCATTTGAGATCAATTTCTCACTGCACAAATAATGGCTGCTAAAACACAGACATGATACAACTCTTCTTTAAAAATGCCTGCTTTGTTGGAGTTTTTTTAAGGTATCCCCCTCATCACCACGACCTTTTTCTTTTCCTTCCCACCAAGTGAAGAACACCGTAACACAAAAGGTATCTGTGTACATATATATATACTTTTCCTCTCAAAGTTGTCTTTTTTTCCTCAAGAGTGTATAAATTGCTACTATATTTTGCCTGTAAAGAAGCGTGTACCGCGTCGCGTCCATTCAGCCCAAATATGTGGAAGCATGGTTTGGGGTTTTTTGGTTGTTGTTTTGTTTGGAGCTTCTGCAAGTTCATTAATCAATCCCTATCCAATTCTACTGTTTCACCATGGCTTCATTATATCAATTTTGAATCCCACTAATAAGTATTCACATGTCTGCTTGAAAGAGAAGGGCCACAATAACACATCACAACCATGGATGACAGTTGGAGAACCTATACATTTATACCTTAGAGGAGTCTTCAATGGCTTTATGTAAATTTCTCAGTTTCAGGTGGCAAGCAGCACGATTCAGATACAGCAGGTGAAGCTTATTGTTCAGCTGCACCGCGAGGTTATACGCACTTACAGCTCCAAGATAGTCTCCCGCTGCAAACATTTTGCTAAGTATAAAACAAAAAAGTGAAACATCTACTTTAAACAATTAATCACAAAATAAATACCTAATCATTAACAATGATTTTTTTTACATTTGAACTTCTAGCAGCTTTTCCTTAGAAATGGCCACTTACAGCCTTCTCGGAGAGCTACGTAAGTTCGGTCAGACACGATGCTGACAAAACGGCATATAGGCACACAACCTACCAAAACCAGTCACTGCTTAAAAGCAATGACAAACAGAGGTGGACACATCTGTGCCGACACAGGACTCATTTTGAAAGCTCTGTATCTGACCCTGATTCCCTAATCAAACCTCTCTGTATAACACACGTATACAAACATACCAATACTTCTAGCAAATTTCTAAGGTTTGTTTTAGACCGGCATTTAACCTTTCAGTAAAAAGTACCAATGAGAGGAAATCCCCCTAGTATAATATTGCACTGACTCAACCGCCCCCACAGAAGAATATGCATTATGTGTTCACAGTGATTTTGTTCATCGTGAGATTCAGCAATTGCATCTCGTGACTTTATCAGATTCAAACACCATAAACTGGCAATAAATTCTCTGCTATGTGGACATTCATCAACTGTGTGTAGCATAAATAGAAAATATCAAACCTAAACAATAGGCACACATTATAAAACTAATACTTCATTTTAAATACATCTTCAAATGGATTCTAACTTACTTTCCTTTCTCCTTTAACCAATCTGGATTCTTCTCCTCTTCTTTTAAATCTTCCAGCTCAGACAAATCAGCATTTATTGTTCTTCGAGCTTCTGCTTGTTTACGTAGCCACTGTAAACACACAACTCGAAAATGACTCTGTGTTCATTCAACACAGCTCAAAAGAGCCAACTGTGAGCTTCTTTCTAGGAAGACAGAACTTACAGTCTCTTAAATACAAAAGATATTTCAAATTTTGTACTTCAATTAATATTTCTGCCCTTTTTTTTCCTTCTCAAAAAGAGGAACATGCTATTTATTAATTTGCACAACCACATGCCTGGGGAAAATAATTTTTATATTAAAGTGTTTCTTTAAATCTCAGTTTCAATAAGACTACCTTCTTTGGAATATAAGAATATTGCACACGTAACATTTTTGTCAACTTACTGAATACACAGTAAACAGTCACCACCTTGGAAGACAGCAGAAGCATCATACTAAAACAGAGAGCAATCTTACCTCCTCCTCTTCTGCAATGCGAGATTCTCGCAGAGCTGTGGGAAAAACTCGTGGCGTAAAGCTGATTTTAATTGTAGCAGCACATCGAGGAGCTGGTAACTGTTCTTCCTTTAAATTTTCTGAAAACATACTACAGGAACCATGATCTATGAAAAGAATTGGAGTACTGGAAATGAGAAATGAAGCTAAGAGGATTTTCCTGGAGTTTTTACCAACATCCAAATTACACCTAATCTAGAAATTCTGCACACTAGAACTAAACCTCTAATAGCTTTAGAAAGGTGTAGAGTTGTTCTTTTGAAGGGAAGGTTAAAAAACCTTTGTTCCTGCTCTATCAGGCCATCTCTTTACTGGCTACATCATCTGTCACAAATGAACTGAAACTCCTCTTTCACCACTCTCCCTGTCCCTTACATGATCCTCTGACCGGGCGGCTGCAAGAGCTAAAACCAACCTTATGAAAACAAACAAATAAAACTAAACTGAAATGTCTTCTGTTGGTTCAGTTCCCTGAATTGGCTCTCTGTCGGGCCAAGACAGGGACAGAGAAAGTGAGACTGCCCACGCCTATGAAAACCAGCAATTAGGTAACTCAGGGTAACATGAACTCCACCCTCAGAAAGTCACTGTCTGGAAGGCTTTCCTTTTTACTTTTCTAAAGCCTAGAAGCCAAGACATGGGACAGAGAAAGTGAAAGGAGACTGCCCACGCCTATGAAAACCAGCAATTAGGTAACTCAGGGTAACATGAACTCCACCCTCAGAAAGTCACTGTCTGGAAGGCTTTCCTTTTTACTTTTCTAAAGCCTAGAACAAAACCTGCTCTTGTATTTCCAAAGACTTGAATGAGGGCCAAGAATTTGCATGCTTTAGCTCAATAAACTGCCTGACAATAAAGACAGTAAAATAACAGCAAACTGAAAGAATTAGGTCAGTATGGTGGAGACAAAGATAAATGATTAATTAGAAACATTTAGGAATAAAGTCATACCCATACGTTAAGGAATGACAAAATACACTCCAATAACACAACCTTTAATAGGTTTGAGTCTGGTCTTAGAAGTTCCTTCACTAGGAATACTAGTTTTGTTCATTTTTTCCTTTTTCTTCTCCTTTAATTGCTCTACTTTTTGATGTAATTCCCCTTTTTTTTGTATGCTCTTCTGTTTCTCAGCATCTTTTTGCTGTTTTCTCCACAACTCCAACTCCTTAGTGACCTTCTGACGCTCCTTTTCTTTCAGATCTTCAATTCTTTTTCTTTCTGCTTCTTCTAGCTGTTTGAATGATAAACCAATGAGATACGCAGCATCTGATAACAGTAAGATGACCAAGTAAAAGTTACCATTGTTTTCCCAGTTTCATATTCCAAGAACAGCATCCTCATCAATGTGATCATAGAAGCAGAGTTATGAAAGATGCTTAAAAATGCTTGGGAGAGTAAAGATTTCTGATCAGCTTTTGAAAGTCATATACTTTAACTATTTTAGCACCACTACTAAGGTATAACCCAGAAACATTCAGAAAAAGTTTTACTTGTAAACAATGGAAACCCTAGCCATAGTCCAATGCAGATCTCTGAAATATACAGATACGTAAAATATGTGGCTTCAGTTCAATACACTATTTCCTATTTTTCCTCTTCTCTTTGAGATTATTAACAGGCCGAATAGGTACAATACTGCTACTACGAAAGTTATTAACTGCAGTCCATTTGGTCCAAACTGCATATGCAATCTTAAAATTTCATTGTATACTTTCAACCACAAATAAGTCACCATATTTTTTATATACATAAGATTTATGAAGAAAAGAACGTATCCTAAAATGCACATGAAACACAGAACAACAGATACACACACACACAAAAGGCAATTAACAAGTCTGATCAGAAATATAACAAGGAATAAATAAGATTCTTTTTTAAAAATCAGTATTTTTTACAGTGCTAAGTGACTGAACACTTGCAGTGGTGCAAAGGTAGTATCCTTTCAAGTGACAAAAATCTGAGCTCTTCACCAAAAATTTTTATTAGTATTATTAATAGAAAACAGCAACTTCTAAGTATATTTTCTGTATTGTTTTCATATTTAGGAATAGACAAAATGTTTTAAGTACAAAGAAATAACAAGGTTCACCACCACTGTAATAAATATGAGTACTTTTCATATTTTTAAGGTACATTTAACCAAGCAGCTGCCAGGTTGCTGGCAACTGTTTACATGCATGTGTCTCGCAGAGTTCCTTCTCGGCTCACCTTCATTGTGGCCTCCAACGCATACTTTTTGTGTTCCTGTTTTGTAACTTTCCTTGCTTCGGTCTCCTCTTTTGCTTTTTCATGAGCTTTTAGAACAGCATTCTCTCTTAAATATTGTAGTTTCTCTCTGTTAGCTTAAAAAAAAATCGAAACAAAAACTATTTTTGTAATTTAGGTCTGAAGTTGTACTGTTATGTACCATCTTCACAAAAACAGGATTCTTTTTGCTACTTTGAGAAAACACAACATGGTTCCAGTTCCACAAAGCAGCCTCTATCAAGCCCTTCTGTAAAAAACAACTAAGATTTGTCTACACCCAAAATGTAAGTTTTTCAAGAAACATTGTTTTGGTTTGTGTGCACTAGAGCCAGCTGATGTTCTTTGTTTTCATATACTTTCTGCTTTTAACAGTGAACAAGGTTTAACTTGGCAGATAGCTTGCAGCAGAAATTTCACATTGCTTATTACAGTTAGTGAAGTGTCAGCACAGTTTGGGTTTCTTACATGCAACCTAGTGTTCACAGTAGAGAACTTACTATTTGCCAGAGTTAGGGACTCCCACATGGCCACTTCTTTTTTATACAAAGTAAAGAAGATGTTTCCATTTCCAATCTTTGCCGTGCTATTTGTGTCATCAATAGGGGCATATAAAACAGCTTCAAATAAAAAGGGAGGGATGCTTACCTGTAAAAATATAATTAATTTGTACTATCATTTACAATTTTTAATTAAATCTCACATATTTAAAATATGCAGCACGAGGGCACCGTAAACCTCAAGAAACACATGCTATTGACAAAACTGATTTGATTAGTATGCAGTCTAGAGGTTATATCTTTTATTAGACCTGATAAAAGAGGTTTTAAACGTTGGTTTTTCAGCACTGCAACAGAAGCCATGGACCTCAAATTTAGAATTGTTATTCATAATATAAGGAGATGTGTATAATTCAGGCCATTCATGAGAGAGAAGGCAACTGGCACCTACTGAGGAGCAAGAGCATTAGTGCAGAGAACAGCGGTAAAGCCGTTATTTCCAGTGGGGTAGGTAGATCATAGATGAAAGGGATTTTATAGATTAAAGATTACACGAGATTATAAACTTGACAGCGCTGCCATGGTGTATGAAGCGTGTGCTGTGTAACAGAGCTATAGGGTAACGCAAAACCACAGGTCCAGGGGCGAAACGCGTCCAGGCGGCGGTATCACACGACAGGAGGCCCG
>NW_010264478.1:0-263 GCF_000690775.1 Eurypyga helias
CCCCCATAGCAGTGCCATGCCCACATGGCTCTCACCTCAGCACCGGGACGGGGAAAGTTCTCGGGGAGTGCAGCAGCCTCAGCTTCCAACGCAGCACCCTGGACTTTATACTGCCCTCCGGCACGTCACCCACCCCCTCCCAAACCGCCCCGCTCCTTCCAGGACGTGCTCCCTGCCAAGTAAACACCGCAGGTGTGTCCAGCCCGTGCTCACACCGCTGAGGCACCCACCAGCACCCACTGCTGTGGCTGAGCATCCCCCAG
>NW_010264478.1:350-605 GCF_000690775.1 Eurypyga helias
CTCCCACGGCACCGAGGCAGGCCAGCTCTCCGGGATGGGGTCCCCGTGGGAGCGTTGGGGTCCCCTGGCTGCATCCCCTGCTGTGAGCATCCTCCCAACCGCGTCCCCTGCAAGCTGGGCACAAAACCACGGGGAGGCTCCGCTCTGCACCCCGGGGGACCGCTCTGGACACCCCAGCACCCGGAGCACCCTGATGGGGTGGCGGCCGGTCCCCGGGGGAACCACCAACACCCAGATTTAATGTGTAAAAGTGCA
>NW_010264479.1:0-264 GCF_000690775.1 Eurypyga helias
GGGCGGGCACGGACCTTCTGCTCCCAGGGCACACGAGGGAGCTGTTGGCCACAGCAACCTGCCCTGTTGAACGTACACGCAGTGGTGAGTGGATGTTGGAAAGCTAAAACCCAAAAAAGGACCATCTGCGCCGTGCGTGACGTAGGCACAGCTCTAAGGGATGGGTCACAGCACCCAGGGCTTGTGCATCGCTCAGCCTTCCCGCTCAGCAGCGAGAGCCACACGTCCCTGCAGGCAGCAGGACAACCTGCAGGCAGCACGGAG
>NW_010264479.1:325-570 GCF_000690775.1 Eurypyga helias
AAAAGCTACTCCGTGGGGTATGAAGAAGTGTTGCCCCGTGGGAAGCGCCAGTGTGTTCTGACATTGATGGCTTCATCTCTACAGCAGGCAGGAATTCATCCCGGATCAACATTCACAGCTCCCAGGCCCTTGTGCACAGGGTGTAGCGCTGGGGTGAGGCAGGCACCATCCCCATTAATGACATTTCTTAAGCACTTTCAGGGCTCAGGATGTGCAAAATTATAGAATCATAGAATCAATCATAG
>NW_010264480.1:0-1745 GCF_000690775.1 Eurypyga helias
TATCCAATCTAAACCTCCCCTGAAAGCATCCCAGCCGGGTACTCACGCTCCACACTCCACCTTCAGGGAGCGGATGTTGTCGAAGCCGCACTCCATGATGTTTGGACAGGCTGAAGTGAACTCCATCCTCTTGCCCTGGAAGTTTTCCTGGTCGTACACGGTGATCTGGAATGGAGAACGAGCTGCCAAGTTGGGAACTGCCCAGCAGCATTCCCGGGCGATTCAGCGCCTCTTGGAGAGCAAGGGTCTCGCTCTGTCTGGGGTACTGCCCAGCAGCATTCCCGGGCGATTCAGCGCCTCTTGGAGAGCTAGGGTCTCGCTCTGTCTGGGATGCAGCCCCGCACGCCTCCGCGCATCCCTGCACTGCTGGCCCCGCGATGCCCTGCCTTGGTGTCGGGGTGCTCCCCACTCCGCTCTCCAGCTCACCCCTCCGGAGATCAGATCCCGGGGCAGCGGTGCCATCCGGAGAGAGGAGCGGAGCCGTTCTGGGCCGGGCGGGTGGCAGGGCTGTGGCTGGTGGTTCTCCCGGCCTCTGCTCCGAACGCTCTAGGGCAAAGAGGATTAACGGGGGAAGGGGCGAGGGGCAACTCCCCGGGGGGCTGCGGCTGATGCTCTCCTTGTCTCCCAACACTCCAGGCTTCACCGGGGCGTTCCCAGCTTGCGCACGTGCTTCTCCTCGGCTCCCTCCTGGAACTGTGTCCCCGGAGCTGTCAGACCCCTCGGGACTGCTCCCCAGTTGCTCTGCCATGCCCACCGCCCCCTTTGCAGCCCTCCTGCCCGCCCTGCCTGCCGGCACGGCCAGGGAAGGGCAAATGTGGCTTTCAGGGACAGCTCTAACTGCCTGGCACGGGACAGCTGGTGAGCGCGGGGACCGGCTGGGCCAGGGGGCTGCGAAGAGTCTCCTGAAAATCACCCGGGGGGTCTTTGAGCAGGTGGGAGGCAAATTCCTGTGCTCCTCACCGCCCGCTGTGCAGCTTTTCTGACCCCCAAGAACCGACTTTGCCCCTCTCCTCGTCCCCCACCTGCACCCCAGGGAAGTTGAGACACGGGGGTGCGAGGACGTACCTTCCATGGGCCCATGGGGACGGGCAGAGGGTTTGTCTGTGCCATCTTTGCTGCTGGAACGGTGTCTGGAGAAGGAAGGAAAAGCCGTTGGCGCTTCAGCATGCCCCTTTGCGTCCCCTCCCTTGGGATGCACGGTGGGCTCCCACGGGTGGCCCAAGCTAATGGTGGGAGATGCCAGCGGGGCTAGGGCTGTGTGGGTGCCAGGAGTGGGGTGCCCCATGGTAGAGGGTCTCTCAGCCACCCCAGCTGCCGGCGGGGATGTGTGACCCTGTCTTTTGCCATGGGGAATGGCAACGGTCCCTCTGGGTGTCTTTTGCCACCAGGCAGGAGGAAGGATGCCTGCCCGGGCGGCCGGCGGCAGCGGGTGGAAGGTGGGAGAGGTACGAATCGGTCCCAGGACTCACCTAGCTCAGGCGGTTACTGCTGCTTCGCCCATGTAATGTTTGCCTACTTCAGCGGCTCGGCTTTTATAGGGTGCCGCTGGCCCGGAGCCGGTGCCAGCGTTTGCAGATCCGTCAGCACAATGCTCGCTCTGGCATTGTCCCGTTGATCCCCGGAGATTTCAGCTGCTCATCCCCATGGTCTGAGCCACATTCTTAGGGGGGAAAAAAAAAAAATTTGATAATAAAAAAAAAAATAATCGGGGCGGCTGTTTGCACAGATAATCTTGGGCACTAATG
>NW_010264481.1:0-7009 GCF_000690775.1 Eurypyga helias
GCTGCTAGGCCGATGGTCGAGCGGCAGAGCAGCTAAGAAGCAGCAGCACAACCAACAGGCAAACGCGTTCCAGCGAACCTCCAGCCTAGCCAGGCAGAAAGAAAAGTCCTAAAGGAAAAAAAGCAGTATAACAGAGGCATTTAGTTTAATTAGGGAATGACAAAGCTTTCGTGACAGACGAAACCATCAGTCATCTTAAACAGCTACTCACATTTTTGTTGCAAACGCAGGTTTTCCAGAATTACGCGAGGCACCCCAAAAAGGTAAATCAGCGTTACCACCCCAGTACTCGGTTACCCTGCCCTGCCACCCGCCCGCACGGCCCTTCTGTTCCTGCCAGCGCAGGGATCCGTTGCAGGCAGCAGCATCAACCACTGCAAACGAGGAGGGCTCGGAACGGGCGGCCAGAGAACGCGGTTAAACCCCAACCCCAACGGGACGACCGCGGCGCAGGAAAGCCCGGAGGCTCCAAGCCAAGCTCCCTTGTCCAGTGTTGCCCTAACGTTCGCTGCCGTCTGCGGGATCCGAAGGGTGAGACCTTCGGTTAAGGTGCAGCTGACCCAGACCAGGCTTTTCATTTTACCCTTTTCGCCAGGCAGTCTCCTCACTCACTTAAGCAATAAACAGGAAGAGGCTATAAAACATCACTCTGCGCATTCCGAAACCACACACATGGTCAAACCAGGAATTCTGCCATCACAGCTTCTCCAGGATAACAGCAGACAAAGGCAAACACAGAACAGACCGCTCCATCAGCCTGTCATCCCCCTCCGTTCCCGGCGCTGAAATTACGCCCCATGTCAGTGCCTGTCTGGGACGTGGCCAGCCCCGCTGAGGAACTGGGACCTGCAGGTCGCCCTGCAGTTCCTGGATGAGGGGTGCTGACCCCCCGCACGCACCTCTCGGAAGCGTGCAGGCAGCCACAACTCTGCAAGCCCCAGAGTTACCACCCTCCATCCTTCTATGAGAAATGGTGGCTTGCAGTTTAAGGTTCCCCGTGGAAAAATAAGATAAAGACAGAAGCCGGCCGAGCCGCGGAGAGACCCGGAAGCTCCCCCGCGCTTCAGGGAAGCGTTCCCAGTCTCAGCCTGACTCGTAATTTGGGATCGTGGAACCCAAGCACAACAGCTCGTAACACAAGGGCCAGCATTTACGAAAACAGCTGAAACAAACTTAAATAATGCGCACAAGTTCCTCCTCCCCCATTTCAAAACTTGGGTTCTGGACCCGAAACTCGGCACTTGACAGTGATCCCCTGCCGGTCAACATCCCAGGAGGCGTTAATGCTGTGCGTGCCCACCCCGGCCAGACAGGCCGCGGCAAGTTCCTGAAGCTAACAGGTTGGAGAGGGGCATCGACCGGTGCCTCTTCCTTCGCAGGACAGCTCGATCGGAACGCGCTCGGAATGACTGAACAATTACCGTAGGCAACAGAATTCTGATCACTGTAGTGAACACATTTCTGAAGTGTTTTGGTCAAAAGCTTAATTAAGCAATATTCCTGGACTACCTAATCCAATGGAATGCAATATGCAAACATTTACTTTCCTCTCTCCTCACAATTATTCGGAGACCACTTCAGGTGGGGTCTTCACTTGAGTTTTCTGTACCTGACGACACAGAAACACCTTCCAATGTTCACGTCTCCCCTTCACTCTGGCTACAGAGGAGTTAAACTCCGGGATGTTAAACTCAGAAGGATATTGACCACTTGGAGCGAGTCCAGAGGAGGCCATGAAGATGATCAGAGGGCTGGAGCACCGCTCCTATGACGAAAGGCTGCGAGAACTGGGCTTGTTCAGCCTGGAGAAGAGGAGGCTCCGAGGAGACCTCATTGCAGCTTTCCAGTATCTGAAGGGGCTACAAGGGTGCTGGGAGAGGCCTTTTTACAAGGGCCTGTAGTGATAGGACAAGGGGTAATGGGTACAAATTGAAATCAGGGAGGTTTAGATTGGATATCAGGAAGAAGTTCTTCCCGGAGAGGGTGGGGAGGCACTGGGACAGGTTGCCCAGAGAAGCTGTGGATGCCCCATCCCTGGAAGTGTCCAAGGCCAGGCTGGATGAGGCTTGGAGCAACCTGGTCTGGTGGAAGGTGTCCCTGCCCATGGCAGGGGGGGGGACCTAGGTGATCTTTAAGGTCCCTTCCCACCCAAACCATTCTATGATTCTATGATGTGGTTACTACCGCAGAGGTGCACTGACTACCTTCTGAAAAGAACGCGAGCCTGCGCCGGCCGTCTCTCACTGGGGAGGAGTTGCACTACCCGGCCACGCTGGGTGGTAACTGCCGGAACATCCGAGCAGAAGGCTGATCTCGCTCTCCCTCACGCCACGAAGGTTCAGCAAGAATGTCAGGGGTGAGACTCGAGTGTCGGAAGAAGGTGAGGTGAAGGAAGCTCTTGTTAGGATCACCATTTGACTAACCCCTAGACAAAGTTTAACATCACAGAAGGTAAAAGAGTCAGCAATAAAATAACATACGTTAAATATTCCACTGACTTGGCTGTTAGGAATGCACACAGGGGTTTCTCATTTACCCAGAGCCTTTGCAAATGACCTGACTCTATCGAGCTTCTTTCTTGTGGATACTGTAAACATTTAGAATTTCTAAGGCTAAAACCAGGCACAAGTTTTCCATGAACAGTTATTATTCCTAAAAGCATTAAGGAAGAGATTCCAAATCTGCTACTCCTGTTTTCTAACAAAGGAAATCACTGAAATATAATGTTATAATTCACAACGCAGATTCTTAATTAAAAATACAGCTTAGTTGTGACAACAGTTCATAACATATAGGGAATACTCTTTTTTTTTAATGGTCTATCACATCGAAATTACATCTCCAGAATCTCTGCTGGGCGTTACCCAATTCTATCAAGTGGGAGGTTTAAGCAGTGACTAAAACATTTCTCAGTGGGTAAAATTCAACCAAGCGAAGTCGGCGCTGTAGCACCCCGGCTTCACAGCCACGCAGGTGGGATCTGCAGTGTCCATTCTGCAGACTGTGACGCTGCAGCCACGCGGTGGGTGGCTCCTTGTAAAAGATGTCAGACACTCCTCTCCAGAACTTCCATGAGGCGATTGCGTTCCGTGCCTCGTTAAGGTACCTGAGCCAACAGTCTTGCTTCAGGCTGGCTTTCACGACCGCAGAGGTTTTTCAGCCCCCGTCAGAGGTTTCCCTGCGTGGAGCACCCAGGCGTTAGCCCACACTCGAGCAGAGTGGTTCCGGTACGGGTTAGCAGCAGTGCATTTCAGAGCCACGGCACAGAGACAGCCAGAGCAACTGCTGCCTGGAAGTCCTTTCCTGCTCCGCGCCGTTGGGGGCAGGGTAACTCACCACCATGTAATCTTGAATTCGTAGATGGGACGCTTGCAGTAATAGTGATTTATCAGGTGTTTATCACACACCCCAATGCACTGGTGATCCACAGTTATCCCTCTGTCAGACAGGTCTGTCACAATACAGTGCAGGAGATCATACACATCAGCGACGGCCTCCCAGGGGCCAAAAGACACATCTACTTCGCAGTGATGTTCAAACAGCTTGGTCTCACTTTCGCTCCTTTCAAAGCGTAAAGAATTGAAATGTGAGCATTCATAGGGAGTGATGGGCATCTCTTCTTTGAAGACACACACCTTCAGTTTTGCAAATCTTGCCTTCCTTTGCATTGCTCTAAGCTTTGCAATTTCGATGATCCGTTCCAAATGATCTACAAAAAAGTTGAAAACAACGATGAAGCGCCTAGCCAAGAGAAGAAGCGCAATCATTTCATGGGAAACACGCTCCTGCCGGGTTAACAAGTAATTCTTAACAGTGTTAGCAGGGCAGGAAGATCCGCAGTACTTAAGTCAATCTCAGGTTAGCTTGTGTCCTGCTTATGTGCCCGAGTTTATGCACTTGCAGGTCCTAACAGAGCACATGCAGAGGCAGGGAAACCTTCTCCATTAATGACCCTGGCATGTTATGGCCTAGATCTTGCTCCCTTTTAAGACAGCATAAAAATCCACATCCTTGGACGCAGCAGGAACAAATCTGATGCGGAGAGCTCGGAGATCTAACGAGCATGAAACGTACGTAATAAGCTTCTCAGACACAATGGAGCTAGTTTGGAAGCGGAAAGCAGACCTGCAAGCACCATGTATACCACGTGAATCACGCTCAAGAAACAGTCAGTACTGGAGTGTTTATTTACCTCTGTAATACGGCATTAGGCCCAGGAAAGCTTGTCTAACTTTTTCTCCTTTAAGAGGCTGGATATCCTCTAGATTGTCTAGCAATGGTCCTATGGAATAATACTGAGCTTCCTTGTAAACTGACCTCACTCGCTCTCTCGACGGCAGGTCACCAGATCGTAGAAAGTTGAGTATGTCTCTAAAAAAAAAAAAAAGGGCAAAAATATTATTAAGTAACATGTTCCTGCCAAAACTGGTGCAGGTGGGAAAGGAGAGGAAACACTGGAGAGTCATGGTTTATTCTACTGAGACAGAAATCCTTACGTTTCAACAGCAACCGAAGTAAGTCTGAGTCATATTTCCAACATACGTTTTGAAAAGCATTTCCCAGGTTCAAGTTTCCAAGTCATCGTTTCACATTTTGCCTCTGCTTACGTCAAAAGTTATTCGAAAAAATACCATCATACTTTAAACAAAACATTCAAGGTGGAGGAACCGCGTAAAATAGAAGAGGGGACAGTATTTCATGGGAGAGGGATCGCATCCACTGCATCTCAAGGTTAGGTCAGTGCAAAATAATCTGTTCTCTTTTCCTGGAGAATCATATGCGTGGACATTTTATCCCACACAGAACCAGGCTTCCAGGTGAATGGATGGTGCGTTTGCAAAGGAGGTGTCCTCAACAGACAGCACAGGCCAACTTGGCGCCCTGTCCCAGCCAGATTTCCAGTTCAGACTGACACCATCCCCAACAAACTGACTGTCCAACACAGCAGCAGGTGCTTCCAAACTGCCAAATGTAAGCAATTGTTTGCCAATGAATATAGTACCTTAATCTACTTCTGTCTGAGATTATGGCACCAGCCAAATATGCTTTGAAAATAATTCAATCCTCCATCAGAGAGATTAAGGAAATGTGTGCAAAGCAGAGTCAAGAAATGCAAGCCAAGTGGCACATTGTGCTGTGGGCAGTCTGTACCCGTGAACATGAACCCATCAACACGGCTCACCTTTCCCTAGCCATCTCACACCAGTTCAAACACAACAGCAGTAACAGCATGGGTAGTTCCATTCAACACAAACCAAAAGCTGAGCACATAAGAAGGAAACCTGAAGGTGAAGAAATACGGCACCAGCAGCAAAAATCATTGAATCATTCTTCTAGGCTTTTGCTTTTTTACCAGTGACGTTACATCCTGTCTGAACACTGAAAACATCACACTTCCAACTGTTTAAGAAACTTAGATGCAATTCCTCTTTATCATCAATAATGGAGTATCAATTAAAAGAGAGTTGTACAGCAGAGCTTCCTGTGGAAACGCAATGCCAAACACATTCTTTTTGAAAACCTCTAAACAACCTGATATCTTGAAGGGAGATAGTCCAGAGGGTACAAGATACAAATTCAAACAGGATTTGTTTGTCTCTTCCCACTGTAAAACTTAAGCCCTTAAGGATAAAACAAATAGATTTTTAATTGCAATATACTCTTTCCTTGAGATGTTTTGAAGGCGGGGATGCCAGCCACATTCACCTACCACACAAATATCATTGAACTAGAAGGAAATAAAGACGTTAAAACTTGTTTTTCTTCAGTAACAACTTTTAACGTACACTGAGGACTCTGCACATACCCAAAGTAGGTTCCATCCCTGTCAATAAAGTATCTGCCTTCAGCATCTGTTGGAATATAGTGTCTTCCACTGAACATAGCCGCCAACATTGTGTCCTCATAACGCCTCAGAGTTGACAGTCTGGTTGTAAAATACATCCCTCCCACGTTTAGCGGAACAACTTCTGGAAACTGCAAAAGGAATCACATCATCAGAAACGAGCTCTGGTCCTTTGCAGATACGTTCAGCCAAAAGGGTTACGACTTCCAGAAGACATAGCATACAGTCTGCCAGATGCTTCTGCCCTGGCCAGTGCGGTTCAAGGGTTAACAACCTGAATACTTTGGCTGGCTTCTGGGTGTGACCAGTGAATGGTTCAACTGTGGCTGGAAATCTGAAACAGCAGTACTTACTCAGCTTTAATATCAAATATTAATTAAGAGTATGAATGCCTCCTCTTGACTCTTTTGGGGGAAAAAATCCCATACACATCCCCTACAACTTACACACGCACCAAAGGTAGGAAGTCTCAGGCCAGTATCAGGACTTGCACTCAGTTGCTAATCTATTGGTTCATTTACACTACTGTGCTACAGCATACACTCAAAACCCCAGTGATTCTGTATTTACATTAGGTTTACAACAGGCCTAGAATGTTAACATCACACTTTAAGATACCCTGGTACCAGAATAAACAGCTTTATCTGTCAAGTCTAAACACGGATGGGAATTCTGGGTAATGCTGCCAAGCTACTGAGATAAAATTCAAGGGACTTCGTTTTATTCAACCTTTTCACTGCCAATGGAAACTGAACTGGCGATCCATAAATACTCCAAGAAAGAAATCCCGAGTTCTCTGGCACCCGAGCTGTACGTGCGGCAGTAGCTGGACCTCATCAGCTGGACAGCACCAGAGCGCTCTTACCTGCTGAGGCAGCAGAGGTAGTGCGTGTCCCGCCTGGGTTGCAGTAGGAGTGGCTGGCTCTTGGAAATCCTCCTCCGCCTCTGAGCTCGACATGGCATCATCCGGGTTTGCACTCACTTTGTTCTGCCCCGTAACCACCACCATCCCTCTGGCTCTGGCAGGTGGGTCCGCTGGGCAGGCAGCCGTGGCAGTGCTGAACGGAAACCAGACCCACACCGGTTCGGGAAGCTCCCCGCCGCCGCGGATCGCGCGGCCTGCGAGGCAGCAGCTGCCCGGTTACGCGGGTACCACGGCGGCAC
>NW_010264482.1:0-13640 GCF_000690775.1 Eurypyga helias
TGGGGGGGGTTGGCGGGAAATGACAGCTGCATATACTGGTTATAGGATTGAGTAATGGGATACAAAATCTTCCATGCCAAATCACTGGCTCAAATCAGGCTGCTGAAGTAAAAAAATCCTGTAACAGATTTTTGTAACTGTTCAGAAAACTTATGAAAAATTATAATAAAATGAAAGCAATTCCAGCGTGTTTAAGAGAGATTGCCACATCAGGATAAAAAAACCCAAAAAACAAGTAAACAAAAAAACCCCACCAAAACAAACTAAAACCCCAAAACCAAACTGGACCAAAAAGAAGAAAAAAAGAAGATAAACTGAACAACAGAAAGTCCAGCTCTCTGTCCCTGGGAGCAATTGTGTGGTGTCTCTGAAGAAGGAAGGAGTGATGCTTTCAGCCCTTGCCATGGGCCCTCTAGTGGGATAAAACGATATGCATGTTCTCACTGTCTGCCCTTTTCCCAAGGAAGAAAAAAAAATCAGTTTAAGGGTCGTATGTAGACTGAGCATTTTTCAAAAGCCCTCCCCTCAGTGAAAAGAAAACAACAATTCTAAAATGCAAGGATAAGAATAATAACTGCTATAATAATAGCATTTCATACTAATGCATATACTTACAGTAACACAAAATGCGTATTTCTTAAACTATACCTGCATTCCCTTAAAGCTTCTATCTGTCATCAGTATGAAAAAAGCCACCTTGGTAGGAAAGTCTATTGCAAGATTAGCAATAACAATTCAGTGTGATATTTAATGCTGAACTTTAGCCTTATATTTCTCATGTCACTCAGGGAAGCCTTAAGACCATGCACTAGCATGATTGTGACTCGCATAAAATTGATTATACAGATTTTTTGTCTTTATCATTTGCATGTCAATACAGAACTGCATGCTACTTCAAATGAAAACATCTATTGATATTTCAGACTTTTTTTTTTTTTGCTTAGTACTAAGAAACTTTTGATTACATTAAGGATTTCTATAACAATATAAAGCTGTGTGAGACCTACAGGAGTACAAAGTTGGCATAATAAGCCCCTTGGAGTGAAATCACCAGAGGGAAAGTTAACATACCACATCCATTTTAGAGAATTCACAAACTCGGTTCCTTCTACAGCATCCATCCAAGATTAGATAAATGGGCATGTGCTTGTTACTAATTTAGAATTAGGTATTACAGCTGAGTTACAATAAGAAGTGCTTTAAGCACCTAAATTAAGTTTTGGCCAAAAGTGATTCATTGCGAACACAGACCGGTAGCAAAATTTTAATTTTACTGGTGCATCTTTTAGTATTCAAGGCCATTTGGGCAAATAATTGAAAGATTTCTCAGAAAAACAGTGGATGGCACTGTTGGTTTGCAGCTATAAAGCAATAATGGAAGCAAGATGTACTGCAATAAGAAATGGGCATGAGGTATAAATTCCAGTTGCGATTTTTGATTCTACAGAAGTGTTTCAGTTGCATGTTTTGGTTTGGATTCACGTTTAATTTATGAACTTATTCAAAACATTAATACATAGAGTAATGACTTAAGCTCTCTTAAAATGAATGATGTTGACCTGTGATTTTGCTCCAGTAATTGGATGATGAATTTTACCCATAGATTTTGGTGTTGTTGCCTGATGAAAAAAGTTCCAGGTATAGATCCTGAAACATGACCTTTTCTTGGTTTTGTCTGCAAACCTATGACTGAGTTCAACAGTGTGACAGCCCCAAAGTGGCTTATGTTTACAAAAGTGCCAGGTGAGCTTAAGTGTCTCACATTCTGAGGACTGCTGTCTTCAAAAGGCTGGTAATCACTACTCCTTTTGAAACTAAGCCTATTTAAGAGCTTTCAAGCTAGCATTAAGAAAAAAGACACATCAAAACATGCAGGACGCTTTTGAAAAACTAGGTTATAACGTAAATTTGCTATAGCTTGGTGCCAGGTTAAATTAATTCAAAGCAGTGTAAACACACTTTTTCAATTTTGTCTAGGTGGAAATAAACTAACTTGACCATATTGTTTTAGTGGCTGAGTAGATCAAAATTATTATTTCTTTATGGTATGGTCCTGTGTTGCCAAATCATAACTTGGTGTCCTTACCCTGTCTTTGAGTTCTTGCTTTTTCCGTCATAACATCTTACTGTGCCCCCAATCTGCCCTCTTCTTCTTTGAAAGAAAGAGATGTATCATCTCTTACAATACTTTATCCGTAACATTTTATCACACATACCATTTTCAGCTCATATATTGATTTTAGAAGATTCTTCTTATAGTGGGAACTTAGCTGTAAAAGGAAAAACCTTACTGATGCTTGGACTAATGACAATGAAGCAATTCAGCCTTTGCATTGAATAGCAAATACTACTATAACTAAGCCATTGTGGTTAGCATGCCTGTCCCAGATGGCTTGCCTCAAGAAGATTACATTCAGACTCAGGAACAGAAAAGGACATTTTTGATGCTATTTGGAAACCTTTTATGATTTTTATTTCTTAGAAGTGGTGTGTGGGATTTTTATTTCACTGTTGTTTTGTTAGTGATATAGTGAACTTGTTTGGCTCCTGCAGAGCTTCCACAGGGACTTTCTTTTGACTGGCTTAAACCCCTATTCTTTGCACTTTTATTTTTTTTAATTTAATGATGAAAAGTGTGGATTACATTGTTTAAATGAATGGGTGTTTTAAGTTCACTTCATCAGCATTAGAAAATGGAGATAAGTATAAGTTACAAAGAACTTTGACTCTTTTGTTTCAATTTCAATGCTTAGATACCCAAGTAGTAGATGATTCAGAAATGCAAAACAGTTATGCAGAATAATTCAAAAATAGAATAAATAAAGGCCCAAAGTACCCAGTCATATTTTGCTGAAAAACTCATAACCTGCTCCTTTAAATATACCTACCTTTCAACCCCTGGTTCCTTTGTGTTCTGCCTTTCAGAATCTGGTTTGAGGTGGTTAATGGGACTTCATGTTTTGATAGTCTGGAAATTCCTACGCAAGAACAGTTTTATGGTAGCTAGAAAATAATTGCCAGAAATACTATGGGAAAAAAAAAAATCTTTCCTTTAAAAATTCTAGTAGTTTTACAGAACTGGGATGTTTAATAGAACCACTGAGGATTTGGGCAGAAGTGGTGGGTTGCTCTCACTTTCCCTCTGCTCTCCACATCTGCCTGTTCTGACCTTCTGTCTGTTGTCTGCGGACAGACCTGCTAATGGCCAGCACGACCACATTTCTTACAAAGGAAAAGCTTGTGTACACTCATGCTATTATGAAATGGAAACTTGCTGCCCCTTTCAGGAGAATACACTTTGTAATTGTGCAGGTCATCAAAACAAGTACAAAGTCCTTCAAAGTATTTCTTTGAGCAAGCATAGTTTAAAGCTAATTTCTCAGAAATAGGGAAAGAAAAAACATAGTTTCAACTTCACAAATGTATTTGTTATTAGTAACTGCTCTGGGTCTGGCAAACTCTGTGACTATCACCCTCTCCCAAACTCTGTTTTCATTAACTGATGATCAGATGCTCTTGTCCTTCCTACAGGAGTTCAAGTTGTGTAAACTAGTGAAGCTCCTTTGACTTCAACAAAGTTCCCTTAATGGAAATTAATTGAAGACCAGTCTTATGGCTATGTTTCTTTTCTCCTAAATGAGAAACTCTCCTGTGTGAGAGTTACATGTTTTGGTCTGGGCATTTGAGATTTGTAGAGATTCAACTGTTACAGTTAGAAAGAGCTGAGGTTCAGAGACTAATAAAACACTATGCGTTTTTTACTTATATTCTACTTTTCCATGCAAATCATGTGAAGTGTGGTAGACCTTTGTTCATTAAACTAGATAACACACATATAGCTTGCTAAAAATTTCAAATTCTTGTACCACTTGTACACAGAGAGACAGAGACACAATCCTCCTATGCAGAGGTCGTTGCTGATGAGCAGACCTGCGAAACTTCTTAGTGCTATCAGCTGACTTGTTTCACATATAGAGTTTCCCATGAGTTTCCGTATTTACAGGATGGAGCGTTACATGCATACAATAAAAATTAAAATAAGGGGTGAAAAAAAGGAAAGAAGTAATAGACAGTGAATGAGTGAAATGAAAACAAAATATTCCTGCCATCTCTAAAGATTAGTTGATCTATATCAAACTTTGTAGCTTCAAGACACTTATGAATGCAACTCTTGTCAGCTGTTATAAAACAGTTTTCAGGAAAATGACTAACAATTGCCAGTGGTTGTTCCATTTTTTTCAGGTTCTCAAATGGGTTTGTTGGCCCTGTTATTTCAAACTTTATTATATACTGAGCAAGCACAATATGTATATCTCTAAAAAGCAAAAATCACAATATCCCAGTGCCAGTATTATCATTTCTCTAGATAACTATTTGTACCTAATTTAGAATTCAACATTTTCAGAGATATAAAACAGAAAACCAAATCCCGATCAGAGAATTTCAGAATTCTTCTTATGCACTTGCTGTGCTGTAATCCATCTTCAGATGCTGAGGTGTTTTTTTCTTCCCATCGTAGGTGAATCTGCTTGCCGGCCTGCTAAGCAGACCTAGACGCATTGCAGACTAGAGCTATGCAGACACCTGCCCCGTGCTATTCCCCCTGTGTGCCTTCATCCTCACTAGTTATACTGCTACTCTTCCAGCCCCGCACATCTACATAGAGCCTTTCTTTCTCCATAGCACTGTCCGGTGACTGCTCCATAGTGCTCTGGGCTAACATGGACGGAAAGTGTCTGTGATGCAGAACCTGCACAGACATCTTCAGTATTTTCTTTTGCTCCTGGTAAAAAAAAGAGAGACATGGGGTGAAAGACATGTTGACTTCTAAAGTCACCAGCTGATCTTTTGCTGTGTTGCCTTCAGACATTGGAAGATTTATCTTCAATATTCCTCATTTAATAAGATGCCAACCAGCATATGTATATGTGAGTAGAGATTTAGAAAATATGTGGGTTACAAGCACAGACAAAAATAAAATAACAGTCTCTTAAATCATAATAGTAACCATGGCATTTTCATCCTGGATCTCCATGACAGTTTTGCCTCTCAAAACTGTAAATATTACCACAAGGGATATCTATCCATATGTATCTCATGCAGAAGCTGACCAGCTCCATCTCTCTGGCTGTTTGAATCCAGGATTTAGCCCTCCAGTGAAGACTTATTTCAACCTATGAGAAAAAAAGTCATTACCATATACATAACAATTCAAACTGTTAAGGCAACATGCACTAAAATAAGCAATACCACAAAGGTTGTCAGTTACATGTAACATGAATGAATTTCATCACAGAAAGTTTTCAAATACAGTCACGAATATATGGCTTATTCATGTCAATCAGAAAAATGAATCAAAAATATTTTTGTCTGAATTTGATTTTGAGTTCATAACGTTTTATAACTGACAGGAAATTGTTTGTGAAATCACTATGAAAGATTTGCCATGGATGTGATATATGCATATTTTTCTCCTGTTGTTACATCTTATTTCCATTTTGCCAGCTGTGCATTAATTTCTAATTTCATAGTGCTACATTTTTTATGTTCAGACCATCATTCCAAAACATAGTTATGTTTTAATTACGTGCTATGAGGAGCTGATCCCCCTTGCCTAGGCAGACTGTGTTTCTCCAGAATTTGTGCTATAGGTTTTCTTAGTACTATAGCCTTTTCAAAGTTTTTTGAGTCCTAAATCCATCGTTTTCCCTGGAATTGAAACAAAAACCTACTGTAATTCTGAGCTCTATCTAAGAAATCTCGTTCGCATCTGAGATGACAGTGGTGATTCCCAGTTTAAAATATAGTAATGCTCCTAACTTTAGCTGCTCCTATTATTTATTCTGATGTAGACAGACAGGCATCTTGCTGCCTTTCCAACTCCACTGCAATTCTGTTGTAAATAGGGACCTCTCACTGTTTTACCTAAGTTTCCAAGGAGGTCTGAAGAAAACAAGGTTCTAATGTGGTGATGGCAGTCAAGTATTTGTTCAGAAAATAAGCATCATGTGTACTAAAAAGTTCCTTAATGTTTATAATTTCCTAGATATCCCACATGCAAGGAGAAAGTTTTCTCCTAGGAGGGAGTTCATGGGGTGCTGCCAGGAAAAGGTATTGTCCTCCCACCTGAGCAAGAAGTACCGGGAGAGGCAGGAGGAGGCAGAAGGACTGCCAAGAGATGACTCAGGTGTCATGAGGAGGACAGGTTCTGCTCTTGGCTCCCACTCCCACACTGCTTTAGTTTTTTTGACCAGGTATAGTCTAAATGAGACTACATACCCACTTCAGCAAGCAACCTCTGATGTTTTGTCTTAGTAGACAGCAGAGTCTGAGACAAGAATTGTTTTCCCTCTGACCTGCTCACCTTCTAATCCTGAAAGCTGTTCATTCCTGGCCCACATCCCTGAGACAAGGGGAGGTCCCAGTGTGCTGGAGACCTGTAGTTTCTGTGCTGCCCAGAGAGGACAGAGATGTGAATTCGAGCCCTCTCTGATCAAAAAGCTGGTTCTCCCAAACCTCTAGCAAATTATCTACATTCTAGGGTATGGTTAAAACCTGTGATGCACAAGTAATGCCAATTCTTCTAGCATCCTTAAAGCTATCAGCTCCATAAGGTTTTATCTCTAGTACAGTGTGTCAGGAAAGGCCAGGTGGTCTGGGTCCCCAGATCCTGTACCTGCCTGGCTTTGGCCTATACACACAATAGAAAGACAATTGCCTTGGTGCAAGTCTCTAAGGGTGCTTAGTCTTGGGGTAAGGGAGCAAGGTTCACTCTGAGAGGCTGAATGTAAAGCATAGACACTTCTGCAGCAAATTCACTCCATATCACAGTTTTACTCACCACAGGCAAGCTTTTAAGTTGGAGCAAGTCTCACTAACTAAAGCAACCAAGGAATTAGGGAAAGTGATGATTGACTGGAGTATAATTTATATTTCTTTTTGACTCTATAAATGCCAGCATATTTGGAATAGGTACTAAAAAATGCACTAAGGTGGTCCTTGTCACTTCCGACCTCAAATTCTTACTGGTTTAAATAGCTTTTTCCTTCTCAGGTTGCTTTATAGGAACAGAACCTCTGCCAATCTTCTGCTCGGTCTAAGCCGTCTTGCGCTGAAGAGGATAGTTTGGATAAATTCTGCTGTTTGTATATTTAATGCAACAGGCCCATACTGTATCATAATATACTGAACTTCATTAGAAATTAAACATTTTCAACAAATTTTATTCTGTTTCAAGGCCTCCAAGACCTTACAAAAGGGAATACATGGAAAATTGGTAAAGGGGTACATGAAAGTCCTCAAACAGATGTGTTTGGACAAGTATATTGTCATTAGTAAGGCTGCTTGTAAGCTGGAAGTTAATCCATGATTTCCTGAATGATAGACAAGTTTAGTCCTATTTTTTGCAAGGCTTTATTTTGAGTTAGGATCTGCATGTAGCTGTGGATTTTAAGTTGGTTTATATTGTTTCAAGATTCTTGAATGGGATTTTTGTCATTCCATAGCCATTATGGTTACCAAAATGTGATTTGTCTATCATCAATAAGGAGTGACATTCAGCAGAGACCATTTTTTTCTCAACAAACATACAGGCAACCTCATTAGTAAGTCAGGTAAAAGGAGTAGTGTATTCAAAATGATCTTTAAAAATTTAGGCTTAAGTCCTCAGTAATGTATATTTCCTAGTTCATTAATGCAGAAATACTGCACATAGATTTTAATCTTAGAGTTAATAATAAAAGCAATTTTCACTAAAAATATAAAAACTGTAATGGTAGAATCATGATATTGCATTTAGCTCTCCCACAAAAAGTCACTTTATTACTTTCTTTTGACACTTATTTTCATTCTGGGATTAATTTTACTATATAAGGGCTTCTTAACTATTCTATTAAAATTTCCATTCAGAAGCAATAATATCTAAGAGTGAATAATAGTCATGTAAATCATTATTTCATATTAATGTAAAAGATTCTGTAAGTTCTTATGAATTCTGCTGACATGCACAATTGTGAAAAGGTTATCTCTACATTCTGCAGTGATATGCGCTGGAACAAAGGAACTATTTTAAAAGCATCAGTGGAGTACATCAAGTGGCTACAAAAAGAACAACAGAGAGCCAGAGAATTAGAACACAGGCAGAAGAAATTAGAGCATGCTAACAGAAGACTTCTACTCCGAATTCAGGTTTGTATAAGAGCGTTGTCATGAAATACAAAGCTTTCTCAATACTTATCCCTCATCAGATTTTATTAATCTATATAATTTTTCCCCAAATGGCATTTATTAAAAATGAATTGGCTTTCCTTATTTATTGCTGTGTATATTGGGGAGGGGACATTTTTTGGATTTCTAGGAAATTCCTTTGATAATTAGACCTTACATAAAGGAACACACAGGAACTTAATAAAGTATTTGTACATCTTCCTTATGTATGTATTAGTGACAAGAAAGACAAAAATGGAAGCAAAAAAATATATGCCTGCAGCCAAAAATCAATATTGGACATAAAATTCCCTTCAGTATTATCATTTTCCCTTTGTAACCATTTCACATGTTACAATTCCTTGGCTAGAGTGTGCCATAATGTATTGGCTTGTGACATGAAGCAGCAGAATATGGCCCTGCATGGCTTGAAATGCAATATTTGAATGTAGACACAAATGAAGATGAGATAGACATAATCATCTTATACATGTGGTGATTTACACATATATCTGTATATCATAAACATCATCAAGTAAAGTATCTTCTCTTTCTCTGGATAGCAGTAGATAATGAACCAGAAAGTTGCAATGTTTTGCTGTCACCTTTATTGGGTTTAGTATGCAATGGTTTTAGAGAGGCTGCTCTACCTCATGTTCCCATAGAGGAGTTGCTTAATGACAGGAGGGAAAATGAAAACACTAACACTCGAGTGGCATATTTTCAGAGATTAACAATTTTGTATTTTAAAACATGGTCTCACAACTGGACAAAAGATATAATTAATTTGCATGTATGATCCGTATATTATGGCAATAGTTCTGAACACACTGTTTTGCTTTTTAAAGTCATTATCTAATTGTTTTTGTTGGAAATGTTAGGAACTGGAGATCCAGGCACGCGCACACGGCCTTCCAGTCATGTCTTCTCTCAGTGCTGTCAATTTAGCTGCACAGGTCATCAAGCAACAGTCTTACCCAGAGGAGAACTCTGTAGACTACTCTCAACAAATGCCTCTGGCACATGGACCAAATTCCGATGTTTGTGATGGATCTACAGCCTTTTCTGATCCACTTTCACACTTCACGGATTTGTCCTTCAGCGCAGCTTTGAAAGAAGAGCAACGGCTAGAGGAAATTTTACTGGATGACACAGTGTCGCCATTTGGAACAGACCCGCTCTTGTCCTCCACGTCCCCAGCCGCATCAAAAGAGAGCAGCAGGAGAAGCAGCTTTAGCACAGATGATGGAGATGACTTATAAAAGCAGAAAGGGCCTCATACTTCTCTAAACCACTTCCTAAAAGACTGGGTTGAACATAAGCGTGGTGTCTGTGCTTATTTTAAATACGAGTAAGAGATCCCCTGTGAAGATAAGTCACTACATGGCAAGGGTTTAAATCAGCCCTTACTCCACAGGAAAATGAGGTGGACATGAACTCATATTGCTTTACCCCAAATTCACACCCTCTGCTCACAGCCAATATTTGCACAGATCTTTCTTCACTGGGATGTTTTTACTGTCATTCCATGACTTTTTACAGCACTATGAAAATGGTTACCACAAAAGGAACACCCATGTACCAAAAGTGTATTCTAACTCTCTCTTCAATCTGCATTCACTACTCTGTGCTATAAACATGCATTTTAGTAGTTTTTAAATTTCTCTTTTTTATATAATTAAAACTTCTACAAACATGAAGCAACAGGGAACTATTTAAGCTGGGAACTATAGAGATGTTACAGGTTTTAAAATCTGAAAAAACAGATGGTAATACTTTCGCACAAGTGAAGTGAGCATGAAATTTAAACTGCGTAGGCCTCTCTTTAAAAGGAAAAAATCCATTAAGCTTTTCATGGAATTCCATTTCTTTAAAATTTCATTTGTAGAAAAAGAACAGACCTTTAATGTATGTTTTAATGACTCAGAAGAAAAATGGAAATTAACATAATGACAGAGACTCAAAGAGACAGAAAAAGATATGACATTTCAGGAGACAGACTGTATGGATGTACACGACTCAACAACGATACTCCGTGTTACAATTACCACAATTTAAAACAAGCGCTACCAGTAACAGTGCTATGTCAGCTGCTTATTCCAAAAATATTCAGACCGTGACCTTTTTTTGCATGGAAGAGATCAGAACTCAGAGACATAAGAGTGTGATTCTGGACAATGTTTTCAGTGTCCTTTGGCAGCACATTAAGGTTTTAGCAAAGGGACTGTACACATGCCTTTGATCCATTTGGAAAGAGAGGGAAATGACAAAATTCCCATTGCATATCACTTAAAAAAAAAAAAAAAAGAGAATTTAATTTAAAATTTGGCTTTGGATTCACTACAGAAAAGCTGAAAAGGAAGAGTTTTCAAACCAAAGGGGATATTCAGAAGCGTTGATGTGATGCACTGATTCCCATAACCAGCTTGCTGGGAGGGGGTGTTCAGAAAACATCTTTTGATGACTCAGTAAAGGCTTGGCAGTTAGAAGGCAGGTACAAGGCATATCATTTCTATACACAGCAAAATTCTGGAGACTGATGTATATTTCTGGAGGATATTAAGTGCAATCATTCTAATTGTAATATTAATACATGGGAAAATAAACTGTCACAGGTTCTACATATCTATTCCTCAACCAGAGCCAAAAGATCACATTAGGGAATTCTCTAATGATTCAAAATATGTTTCCAAATGTGTATTAATTTTGCTGGCACTAATCCTGTCTCATGCCCCAGAAGTGTCACAGGATTGGAAATATTAAGAAGAGATTTAAAAGGATTGTTGTTCGTGTTAATGTTTTAAATGTATTTAAACATATTATCCAAGAACAGAGCAATCAAGTCTTCTTATTGACTCTTCTGTTATGTACCTGGGTCCTTCTCACAGCCCTCATGAAGTTTGTGTTCCTCCAGGAGCATAGCCCATTCCTGACCAACCCAGATAGTGTCATGAGAGTTTCTTAACTGGAAAGTTAGCAGTGGGATAATAAATTACGCTCGGACGGCTATGAAAGGTGATGGAGTATCCAATTTCAGAAGAATATTTATGTTTATAGGACACTCAAGGATTTCTGTGAACCTATACAAACTACTTGGATGTATGCTGAACAGAGCAGAACTGATCTTGTTGCATGTATGGGGTCCCAGATAGCCCAGCACACACCTGACCCTCAGAAGAGGCCACGATATGCTTCCACTGCATGATTAAAAATAATAACAGCAAACAGTCTTCTGGTCTTTTTTTTTTTTTTTTTTAGCATGGAAGAAACGAATGGAAAGAAAAATGAGTATTAACTAAAGGTAATTGAACATAGAACTGATCAGCATTTTGATTGGAGTGATACTATAAATTAAGCTCATTAGAAAAGGAACCACTTTCTCATAGTTTTGCCAAAGACTAGCTAATATTGACATTTGAATAAAAAATATGATGAATTAAAAGTAACATTTATGCCCACATTATGTCTCGTGTAGGTTGTGTATTGTCCGTTTCAGCTGAGGAAAGGAGGGGACACTTGATTGATATGAAATGCCATTTGTCCCTGTACTGCAGTTTCTACTACATTAGTTTTAAATACACCAGTGTGGATTGGTCATAATGGAGAAAAAGAAATTAAATATGAATGTATTACATGATTTTCCCATTGAACTTTTACATGGGAGTTAGACCATACTTGTGAACTACATTGACTTTAAATAACATCCTGAATTTCATCACTTTTATAAGCACTGTTCTAAAAAAAACATTATAGTGCATCCATTAAAGTTTTTAAAGTTGCTTTTCATTATTCTGACAATTGCTTCAGTCTGAAGCACCAGATATTTTTTCTTCTCTTCCTGCATGAGAAACTTAACAGCATATAGCAAATGCTTCTTTTGCAACATACCATATTGCATCTATCATTAAACATATTGTCTGTCTTCATTCACACAAAAGTCCGAACCCCCTTGCCCAAAACACTAAATGTATCCATACCTGCAGGTGTGTATTTTGGGAATGTTGTTTCACTACCATTATGGGGTTTTTTCTAGTAGGAAGTCATAGTAATTAGTATTTTAACTAATAACTATACCCTGTATTACAGCATCACCCTTGAAATTAAGTGGTAATACAGGATGCAAGAAACAGTCATCTAAGGCAGCCTGGAGACGAATGGGTGGTACTGAAGGCATTTAGTGAGTGGTGTTGGCCATATCCCAGACTTGCTGGAGTAAGTGCTCTCTCTCCCACCCCAGGTTTGGTGAGGCTGCTGCAAAGCTGGGAGGAGTTAGGGCAGGGCAGGGCATGGTCCTACTGGCTTGCACAGAGGAAAGGGGTTTCATCACTACAGGGACCAATCCCAATGTCCTTCCTCAGGCAGAATTTCTTTGCTGTCCATGCCACTTTTATTGGACTAAAACATGGTGGAAGCAAAATACACTTTTTAGCTATTTCCTACAGAGACTTGTTTAATGAAATCTCCTGAAAGAGATGCATAATATGTCTGTGGTTCTGGGCCTAGAAAAAAATTTAAAGACTTCCAGAGCTTGTCCTCAAGCAGGGCAGGGGGTGAGGGGACCAGGCTATTTTTGTGGAGATGTATTAAATGAATTCCTGCTTGTTTTCAGTAGCAGCGGCTCAGAGCTGGTGGACATATTCCTACAGATTACACAAAACTGCAGACTGATAATTACACAAAAGGAAAGGGAGCTGAAATACTAACATCCTGTTTAATTCATGAAAGGATAGAGAAACCATACTAAGAACAGAAACCTAAATTATTCCATTGCGCATAGTGCGGATAGGGTGAAATAGTACAGTAAGTGCAAACAGTTTTAACAAACAGGAACACAGTTGCTTTATATAGTAAAATAACTAAAAATAATTCAGTCATTTAATCTTAATAAGAACATTGTTATTATAATACCTTTTGACTTTAATAGGGCTGTATATATGAATGGAGGATGTAAAATTATTGTAATTTAAAATTATGTTAAGTCTCTTAGATAAGTAAAGGCATTTACATTACTATTATGAGACTGTAGAATATTTTTATAATAATTGTTATTTTTCATTGTTAACCATATAGTATCTTGTTTTCTAAGTCAATGTATGCAGACAGAATGTACTTTATTACGCACTGTACATGCAATCTTTTTAAAAGTACGTTTTATACATGCTGGTATTTTATGTTTATTAAATGAACACAATTAAAGGACTGAAATTAAAACATCTCTTTGTACGTCCCTTATGAAACTTCACTATATGGTCCCTCACGGAATGCCATCACAAGACAATATAATAACATCCACCAAGAACATCTGAGATACCTAGCAGACAAAACACTTCGCAAGTGCTAAACATTTAGTCCATTATGATACATCATGATCCAGTAGCCTCCCATTAATAAAAATAATTGATACATTCTTTAATATGGTCTCCTGCCATCTGCTT
>NW_010264482.1:13657-25951 GCF_000690775.1 Eurypyga helias
AAAGTGTTTTCAGAATGTTGCAAAATTGCTAGCAGGCATGATGATATCAGTTAAATCACTAAGAAGCTCTACAAAAACCTTTTAATGTACTAGATGTTCCCCAGACAATCTAGGATAAACAGAATATTGTATTTTAAGATATAAACCATATTTTTAAAGCTGATAATTAGGTAGCATTTGGCAATAAAAGATACTCTTAATGAATTAAGTAAGGATTTGGATTGCATTTTGAATTCCTAATATCAAAAGTGCTGCTTTATTTAGGAGATATTTGGTGCTTTCTGTGCATGAAATGATGCAAAAGTTTTTGCGTAGTAATATATATTTCAGCTATGATTTTGTAATAGCTCACTGTGTCATGTATAATAGTGCTCATTGTTTGTGTGAGTCAGATATAAACATTCTATTTATAATAAAGATGTTCTCCGGGCTCTTTATTTCATCAAGTCATTAAGACACCCCTGTCAATATTAAAACAGAATATTAATATAAATATTATTTAAAGTTTAGTGATTAGTCATGGAAGGAAACTTTGCTTTTTTACATATTTATTATGCACTTAGAATTTGATCATAAAAGGTACTCAGCTCCTTTGTAAGGGACTGAGACCCCTCAGTTCAATTTGAATAAAGGCAGTGCTCAGCCTGTTGCAGCCTCAGACACTGTCTGGTTAAATAAACATCGTCAGAAAATAAAATTGAAAGTTATTTCTGAGATTAGAAAAGCAGTCTGTGATACACTGCTTGATTAAAAGTAGTGATATTTGCAATTGTCAGACAAACAGACTTAATGTCAGTATCGTACTGACAACCAATGGGAGATTAGAGGAAAACGTCGTGATAATAATCAGACCAAAAGTCTAATTATAAAGGAGTCTGTAGCAGTGAAGTATGCTAAGGCTTATTGGTTAAATCACTGTTACCCATCAAGCTAAATGTATATCAGTTTCATTAATTGGCAACCACAAGTGTTCTATATTCAGGGTGGTGATGATTTTGATATAATCCACCACATTGTGGTTAAGTATATGATTCATGTAATAAGAAAAAGGTGCCTCCAGGCTATTGTTCCTAGCATGGATTAAAATTTACATACTGCTTCTCCTTATGTCAAAACATCTGGTGCCTGCAAATGCTAACATTTCGTTAAAAAGTTTCACAAGATAGGAAAAGTGGATTGGAAACATTGCATGTGAATCAGTCAAGCATTATAATGGAATAAGAGGCCGAGTTATGAACAGGCAGATTGAACAACAGTAGTCAGAGATTCATATGCTTATGAGTTTGATAGACAACAATTTGTATAAGAAGGGGAAATGCCCCAAATCATAAGAAATAATCAGTATTTTTCTTCAAATGTCATTGAGATATATCAACTTGGTTACTTTCCAAACTGTATTTTTCCCCCCAGATAAGATCCCTGTACCTAGGTATATGTACTTACTGCTAAGATCGTGGCTCATAGATTCATTTTATTCATGCACTTAGTTTGTTGGTGTCCCTACCTAACATGTAGGTTCCTCAGAAAAATTCATGGCTCTCATTTTTACTCTCCTCTTTTACAGCAGTATAGCAGGGTACATCTCAAAAGATTTGGATAAATAGTTATTCTATTAATCTTGTTTCCTTGGAAAACTTAGCAGTCCTTGAATCAGCACCTAGACCCTAGACTTAAGATCTTTGTCCTTTTGATTTTTAGATGGGACTTAATGTGTTACTTTTCCCTTATTAATTATTTTTGGGGGGAGGGACAAGATTATCCCAAAAGCTACATCACAGACTTCTGTGATTAGCATATACCTTCATGTTGGAAACATTTTGCTGCATGAAAAGAGGCAATAAACAGTGTTTTCTATGAAGTGCCTTGATTGAAGTAATACTATATATATAAACTTTCTGGAATCAAAACATAAAATTCCTAGATGAGCATTGTGTTTGCAAAAGAGGAACCATTCAAAACGTAACAGCTTCCCCAAAGTGCTTTTGCATTTTAAAAGCTTACTCCTTGAGTTAGAAAATTACTTTCTCTCTTCTGCCTCTGAAGTTCAAGCATTTCCGTGCCCTAAGTCACTCCTTGATGATACCCCAGGGATGTCCCAGGCCTGTGTGTCTTTGCAACCAGACAGCAGTGACGGCAGTGGCCCTTTACTGCAACCAGTTCCGCTGCTGGCAGACTCAAACGAAAAAAGCCCCATCCTCTCATCTCTCCATGGAGTGACAACTTTCCTGAGCCTCACTTTCCACCTGGATTTCTTCCTTGGAGCTGGCACAGGTCTCCTAATTGTCTTACCTTAAATCCAGAGGGTCAGCTTGCAACCCTGCTCACACCTAACAGGTTCCAAATCCGTGAGTACAAAACTGAGGTTACGCAATGGTTGCCCATGATAGCAAGCAAGGGTTTGACAACACACTTGAGCTCTGCAGACTTTCCAGGCTTCTTCCCGCTGAGGCTGAGGGGAACAAAGTCAAAGCCCAGTGCAGGCCAAGAGCTCTCCCTGCTACAAGCCCTGTGAGAACACTGATTTTTCTGAATGGTGGTTAACAGGAGTTTTAAGGTGGGTTTTTTTAAACATTTTACATAAACACCTGTTTTTACATTGTATTTACTTGTAATGGACTGGCCTTCAGTTACCAAATGATCCCAAATGATTTAAGTTTCATATACAGCATTTGAAAAAAAAAAATCTGTTAGCTAAGAATTTTACATATTCTTCCAGGAGTAGGCTGAGTTAAAGGAAATGCATCTCTTTAAGATGATAACAATAAGACTTCTTAATATAATATCTTTTTATTAGTTAGTTGACCTGTGGCCTGGGCATCTTTCCTCATCATTTGGAGGAGGAACCTCACCAAGAAAAAATTCTGCATTGCTACAGAGCCATTAGGAAAGTAAAGTGAATACTCAAAGCCGTTACAGAAACACCACTCCATCATTTCCACTGGAAACCAGCTCCTACTGCAGGACAGCTAATATACACAGCCAACTTGCTATAAAAACAAACCGACACAAAGTGATTTAGTCTTACTGCAAAGTAAAGTAAACATGGTCATCTGTAAGCACGGACCAAAGAACTGACTTCTGCAATAAACACTCAAAGGGCGTTGTCTCCGCTTGGGAATTTACACTCTAAATTACACTAAATTTGACTTGCTCTTTTGCAGTGGGTAGAGCATCCTTTGGACGAGCGAAAGTAAAGCCTGAGACAACAGAGATTAAGGAGCATGGAAAATAAAAGAAGGTACATTCTTGATCCCAAAATGTCACAAATAGGATCTGGTGCGCACGAAGGAAAATCTCTGCTTAAGGGCAAATGTCAGCCTGAAAAGCAGGCAGGGGAGCTTATTTCAGGGCATTTGAGACTTCTCGTGGGGTACGTTATGAGTACCTCTCCTCACCCACCTCTCACATCACTCTGTCCCTTTTCAAACTGTGCCAGATTCTGGAGGATGAAACACAAGTGTTCTTTCCTTCCTTCCTGCTCTTCCTCCTCCAGAGGCTGGTGCAAGTGTGAGGAGCATCAGCTCCTCCTGCTTATCAGAGACCAGCTCAGCCTCAGCTGAACCTGGTAGATCAGCTGGTGTTTTAACAGGTTGGTAGTTGTGAAACAATGCCAATGCACTACTGGTGACAAGCAATTATATGATTATTTAAAAGGCCAGGAATGGTTTCTGAGGGCAAGTGATTTGGGACTGTTTACATGATGTTTCTGTGAGATGACAGCGTTCTTATTATTCTTTCTGTCCTTGCGTAACTGTATTTTTAAAGTGCTTGTGCTAGACCATGGTACCAGCCAGAGAACTGAAAAGCACAGAGACAGTGAACTGATAGACAGCTATTGCCCAAATCAGATTTATATACGTACACTGAAATATGGACACAGATTCTGTGTACTGACATAATTAAGACTCTCAGTGTCCTCCTCAAATTCAGTTCTGGTACGTGGAACAAAGATGTTGCTCAGAGAGTGGAACAAGGAACAGATCTTGTAGGAAGCACTTCAGTGATACTGTACTTTCCCAGGGACCTGGGTTTCTTTCCTCATTTATGAAATAACTTCATAAAAATTGCTTTCTGATTCCAGTATTGGAGCACATCTGCTAGCAAGAGGTGTGGAAGTCCTATTCCTACTTAGAACAAGGCCCTGTGGTATCTTCCTTGTCTATAAAATATAGGGATACTTAGGCCTGTATTATAAATAATAATACATGTATGTGGTGCATGATTCTAATGATGTAATTCAGTTTCAGGTTTTTACTGCCATTCATAAACTGCTTCAGCAGACTTCTTGTAATTTATGGTATCAATAGAGGCCCTTAAATTACATCCCAGATTCTGCCATGTATTGGCCTATGAAAGAAAATGGCTTTGTATCCAATATCACTGTAAGAGGAGTGCTAAAGGGAGAATGAACCAGAAGTCAAGTGCCCTTTATTGACAGCGAATATTGCCTTTGCAGTGTGCAATATGTGAGAACTGAACACTTGAAAACAACTGCTGTAATCCTCAGCTTAATTGTTTGCTTTGAAACTATGTGGAGTTTCCTAGCGCTGGTTTGAAATAAGCTTGTCAGGGTCACAAGAAAGGTGAGGCCATCTTTCACTCGGTTGTACTTTTTAGGCCCACAGCTTCTAACTCTTGAGTACGTCAGGGCCAAAATAACTGCTGCAAAATTTTGGCATTATCCAGTCTAAATCAGGAACTTCTTTCTCTTTGCAGGGGCTGGCTGCAATTCCAGGACCTGCTTGGGGGGACCAGAGCTCCCTGGATGAAGAGATTGGTCCTGAAGCCCATGTTGCCCAGGGTGGTGATGGAGAAGCCAAATACTCTTTGGCTGTTGCGTGAATTTGCAACGGAGTTGTGAATATTTCCAGCCATGACCCAGGTAGAAGTTGTCTCTTCTGCCTCTGTTAGGCTGGGGGATAAATCCCAATGCACCCATTAGGAGGTGGATCACAGCATGGTAGACTATTGCCTTCAGAGCTTTTTTTCTCTTTATTCATCTTCCTCCTGTAAAACCCTCTAAGGAGGTCAAGAACTGCAGGTGGTGAGGGGGTGGAAAGGGGACTTTTCAAAACTAAGCAGAGAGAACTGGCCAATTTAGCACTGAGTTATTTTAATTCAGGTGCTTTCTTCCTCTGCGATGTGTAAACCTTCCTTGAGCAGAGGAGTCCTGGGGGCAGTGGCTGGAGGGGATCCATCACTGTCTTGGCACCATCAAAGCCCTTCTGGGGACAGGGAGGCGGTGTGGAGGCAATAAGCCTCGCTGGGGCACAGCTCGTGTAGTTTCCCACCACACGAATGCTTTTGTTCCTGCTTAAGGAATGATATACTACTGCTAAAAACCAACAGAAAATAAAGTTGTATAGAAGCTGTGCTTGCAGAACCAGCTAAACTTCTAATTTCACAATATTGAATTCAATTGTTTGCTGTGTTTGAGCAACAAAAGCCATTTGTATTACACATTAAAGCTGGATTCAGAAGAAACACTGCAACCAGTATGCTGGCCAAAATATTTGAAATGTTAATAGGATTTTTAGTAGTTTATTTTTAATACTTGCAGATACCTCTGATTTTTTGAAGTATTTAAATGGAGTTTGACCTTGGTTGTTACCTCTGAAAGAAGGTGGCTCTAGAGCTGTTCTCTTGCAGAAGGTTCAAAAAACAATCCTAGCTCATTTTACATATGTAGGGCAACTCTTGCTGCTTTCAAAGCAGTTCAGCTGATATTAAGGGAGCATAATCAGATGTATTTTGTCTAAACAACAGAAGAGACTTGAAAAAAAGATTTTTTCTGAACCGCCCCTGATTTTAAAAATACTTGTTCTTGGACCTAACTTTGAGTAATAAATATACTGACACCTGAAGAGCAGGAAATGCAGTGGAGACAAACAAGACACAGCATGTGAAAATTTCTCAGCTTTTTAGGTAGTCCCCTAATCTTATTGTAGCCGTACCTAACTATTTATATAGGACAACATACCAACTCATAGGAATGTTATCTAGGATACTTTTTATTGTGTTTACTGGGGTTTTTAATTTCTTTTTTCTTTTTTTTTTTGGTGCAATTTAATTCTAGTAGCACTGTGTAATTTCCATCAGCAAAAGAAATGAAATGTATACAGTAGAAAATGGATCCTGTTTTAAAACGCTCAGACCTGTCAGGTGTCCATTAATCTATATATATTCCGTGTAGGAAGTAGAAAGCAATATGAGTTTTCACATCCTTTGTATTTAATATTTACCTGTGGGCATGTATAAAATAATTCTAATAAATCCACAGCTACTTACAATTTACAGAAGGGGACTAATGCTGGTAGTTGATCCCAAACTGACACAAACCAGATATTCTCTTAATGTTACTCCAAGGAATTTTAAACTGACTCTGTTAAAGCCAAGGTTATTTGCCTAGGGGATGCCTAATGGAAGGGTTATTATAACACTGTCCACAAATAGGTGTCTTGAGAGAGCCAGGGCCATAATACTTCATTGACAGCTAATAGATTGTGCTATTGCTGTATCATAGTGATCTTTGAGGCCAAAGGTCATACCTCTTCCTTAATATTTAAATAAAGATACTTGACTAGAGCAGAAAACAGCTTATTGCCAGTGATGGCTGCTGCTCAATTTACAAGAACCTTTACAAAGTCATGCTAATTCCCGGCCTCCTTAGAATGCACGATAACCTTTCATAAATCCATCTTTTCCAGATGTCCTTGGAAATGACAGTTATAAAACTACAAATGATTTGTAATGCAAAATGGGACTGACAGACTTGGAGATTAGTTCTCAATGTACTAAAATGACTAAAAACTATAGCTAACAAAAGACTTAAAATGCATCAATAAGTATCTGCCAAAACAGCTCATGAGTATCTTAAACATGCTCAGTAATGTCTGGAAAATAAGAAATACTCATGATTGTAATATGACAAGTGGCCATTTTCCCTCTAAGGGTCTCAGAGCAGAACTTTGTTGCTGTGGGTCAATCTGGAAGGCAGGTTTTGAATTGCTTATGCTTCGAATACATAATTTTATTTGTCTGTATCATCCTCTTCATGAACAGCACTGTTTATGAACCCAACAGAATTGTTTGTGAGATCAATTTGTACTTAGACCTACGCTCGTCATAGTTCAAGTGGATTATAAAGTGTATTTAAATTTAGAAAGGGTTTCAGAAATTACATTTGGTTAAAATAAGAAATATTCCTTCCACATTTAGGGAAACTATCCTCTTCAACTTTTGAAAGTATGTATGATCAAGGTTTCTAAAATTCACTGAAAATATGCACTATAATTTGTATTTACAAATAATTTAATTTTCTGCTACTCCAGGGGATGATTTATAATCCAGAAAAAAAAACTATGAATTTTTAAATATAACCATATAAGCAATCTATGAATTCTTCAGTATTTCCAGAAGTCTATAGAAATCAAAAGAAATAAGAGATGTTGACAGGGTTCTCTAGAAATACAGTCTTCTAGCTAAGGCAAAATTACTTTCTAATGCTAAAATAATGTAGCGGAGCCCATCACAAGGCATATCTGCACCCTCGTACGTAGAAATCCCTGCAGGGACTGTCTGGCAGGTAAAGCATGGGGGTGATGACAACGGCTCATGGACCCAGCGGGACCTGCTGTGGGTGCATCCTGCATTATGGCTTGTATTCACCACCCCTCTCTTCTTTTTCTCTCCTACTTTCACTGTACATGCTCTCACTTTTGTTCTCAGAAACTTTGTCTAAAAGACTTGAACCCTGGGAAATGTTATTTTCGGAACTTGGAAGCATTCATTGAATTAATGAAGTATTTGATGAAATAAGTAGTACATGTTATCCATCATGGTAAGGAAGTATGTTATTATGAAGTGGTCATTTTGTTCATCTTTTCATACTTTTAAAGCTACCTGGGAAAATGATAATATATATTAGAACCAATCACATAGCATAATTGCTCACAAATGTGTTCCCAGCTTTTGTTACTTCGGGAATTATTTCACAGTCTCAGTTTCTGGAGAGTTATTTGTAATTCCCAAGTTTTATATGGATTTTCAAAACATATTTCAGCCAATTATCTGTTCACACACATTTTATCTCACCTGTACAACATTTCTTATATTGGAATGATTGTTTGCCAAGGCATAATGATGTTGTTCCTGCTCCAAAATTGAATTAGTGCAAGTTATTAATCAGTCACTCCCTGGTTTATGAACAAAAAGATATTCATGTGTATATTAAGGAATGGCATTAATAAAGAAACCCATTTGAAAAAAAAGCTCTTCAGGCTTTGATCTAATGTTTGTGAGCTGTGATCTTTTTTCCTCCTAGCTCCATTTTGTTCATTTTCATGAAGAAGTTTGGGTTTGTATTCTGGAGCTCAGACACCAGCTTCATGATGTCATTTGTCCTGGTAAGTCAAGAAGGTAAAGGAAAAAGGCCATGGTACTCACTGCATCCCTGTCCAGTAACAAGTTCGTCAGATCTTTTCTTTTTACGGGATATATTAACCCAAACCGGGAAGCCTTTATCAGCTGTCACTATTTGTTCACTCTCACTGAATGTCCTTTCTCTTTGACATTTCAGCTTGCCTCCCCACATAATTTGTTCCAGCCCATAGCCAGCAACTGAAGCAGTTTTCTCTCTACAGCCCCAGACCCATCTGTGGCAGGATGCCCTGCAGCTGTCCAGTGGCCTGGGGCACCTCTGGGTTGGCACCCAGCACAGGGCTCTGTGACATGGTGCACAGCTCAACGTCAAGGTAACGAGATGAGGCGGAATTCAGCATCGCAGGGTAGGGGACCAGGAACCGACTCACCAACGCTTGAGACACCTGCCAGAAAAATAGCAGAACTTCCACCTTCTTGTGGGTGCCTGAGTGATGTACTTCATTTGCTTCTCCTCACAGCCATTAGTTTTTCCTTGACATAAGGCATTAGCAGCATTTAGATGAAAATTCAGAACAAGATTTAACCACCAACCCTTCCTTAGCAGAAGAGCGGCTTCGGCATTCACCCAAGCGTAAGATATTTGGCTTTGAAATACTTGTTTTGCCTTGTTTGATGTCAGGCTTAGCACTTTTTCCATCCATGTCGCTGATGAGCCCTTTAAATAAGGTGTTGATCTTTTTCCAATTGACTTCGAGGTTTTGGTTGTTGGGGGGTTTGTTTTGCTTATTTGCTTTTGGTTTTAACAGGCCATAAAACTGTTTCAGTCAGGACATGTTAAAAAAAACCCTTAGCACTAGATAATAGTCTAGTGGTAAGAGTAGCCTAGCTTCTTTGACAACAAAGACCCCACATCAGGCTCCTCTTTCAGAAGGAAAGTGTAGGTGCCCAGTAACACTAACATAAATTCAATGGTTATTCACATATTCTTTTACGTTTACACTGGAATATTTGTGTCTGGTGATTTGTAATAGTGACAAAAAAAAAAGGATAAAAATATTTCATAGGTGTTTTCCCTGACAATTCAAGTAATGATAATGTATGTGGTTAATGTAATTCCAAGCAAAATCTATACTCCTACACGTATTCCTCTCCTGTGTGGGATACAGGAACAGTTTGTCTCTACAGGCATCTAAGAAAAGTATACTCAAAAAGTAGAGAAAAACTTCTCTGATACTTTGGGTTTAAAAAGTCCTATCTGTTTGTATTATCAGGAAATGAAAAATAAAAAGTGAGAAAAAGTATCCCAGTGAGAGAATCCTGTAGTTTGGGATCCCCTGACTCCAGGAAAACAACCTCTGACCTTGCCAGATATATTGGAGATTAAAAACAAAGGGAGGGAGTATTGGATGGCTACATCTGAAATGGTTTTATTCTGCCAACCTGTCCTAAACCGATAATTCAATTGCAATAAGAAAATTGAAACCAGGTGTCTGTCTTTACAGGAATGATTGGTAAATTACATTTGATTAACCATTTTCTTCCTCCTCATTCCTAGTACAGTACACTTCACCATTTTATTTTTTACCTTTTTGCAGGACTAGCAATGAACTTTTTCATATTTAAAAGATCAGCACATATTTTATACACAAAGATCACGGTACCAAATACATTACTGCAGCAGCCCACCTCCAGCAATAGTCGGAATAATATTTAGAGAGGAGTCCACCTGCAGGGGGAAAGTAGCCCAGACACCTATCTGATCAGAGATGATGAGGCAAAGATGATGAAGTTATTCACTGAAGCAGACCCTGTAGTTCTTCTGCCATCAGCAATATATTCAAGGAACTGATTGATAAGGCTTGTTTTCATGCAATAAACATCTGAAGGATGAGGAAGGAAAAATGAGGTTGCACCATGTAAGAGTAAATTTGATTGGAGCACAAAAGCAGGTGGCTGAGAGGAGGTAACACAGCATATAACCTGTACTGTTAACTTGCCTTTTGTCTTCCAAAAAGAAAACAAGAAGTAAAAAAAAAGGAAAAAGAAAAAAAAAGATGAGTTCAGAAAGTAGGAATCAAGCTCTTTCTCCCTTTTTTAATAATGTCGTTTCTTACTTAAACTACAATGTACTGATTCCTTTCCCAACGATGTCCTATTCTCACCTAGAAAGCAAGGCTGTATGAACAAATCTTATGCTATCAGAGTCTCCTGAAATAGATAAACGCTCTCATTACAAATTCCAAAGTGCCGGTTGTCCGATTCATGGGCTTGCTGAAATACTTTAACACATGTAACAAACAGGTTTACTCAGCAAATTGCTGAAAACTGTTGGCAAAATTCCTGAAAGAACTGTGAATAACCTGTGTGATGTATGTGGTCGAGAAATCTCATCATCTTCATATATCTGAGGAGAGCTTAATTAATTCAAATGAAGAAATTAAAGGTGTATGAACCAGTAAGGTGAAAGTAGAAAATAAAAATAGATCTGCAAAGTATTAGAAATCTCCTAGCCTCAAAAGAGATCAATTAAATGTTTACGAGAGAAAAGGCATTGAAAAGGTGTCCTGTGGGGCCAGCAAAAGTCTGAAGTGTAATATTTTGGAAATGCCATAATTTGAGGAGAATACAATGTGTTATTTTTATATGCTGCAGAAACCCACACCTCCACCACCCTCTCCTGTTAAAAATGCTACCCAACTTGCTTACTACTAGCTACTCTTTGACACAGCGTCCTGGATTTTAACACTTTCTGCCTATTTTATTTTCCGTGTCTGCAGCAGTTCCACAAGTCAGTCACCTCAGTGCTATTATTCTCTATAAATCAGAGAGGCGTGATTGATTCCTTTATAAATTATGGGTACCACACAGGAGACTGGCTGGTAAACATTGCGATAGTAAACAGGCCTTCTCTTTATACGTATGTTTTTGAGAACCGTGCACAAAGAGTTTAAATTTCTGATGAACTGCTTGCTCCATCTCTAATTAGCATTAACACTAAAAACACTATTCACTATTCATATTTGCTCATCTCCTTATCTTAGATTAACCACTGTTTAATATGTGGTTAAAATTATTCTGCACATCATCAACTGATCTATGTGAAACAGCACAGAGAACAAAAGAAGCTTAATCTTCCATGAAGCTTCAGTCAAGTGAAACTGTACATAATCCAGAGACGGTTTCTTTTTGATAACCTGCATTTAATACACACTGCAGGTCTCCCCTCTCTCTGCGCCTGCATATTTTGACTCCGCCTATTAAAATAAAAAATAGCCTGGATTATTATGATTATTTTTTGCTAGATTTCACACACTTTGGGCCTAATTGTGCAAACTCTTTGCGTTGGGCACGACGGTTGAGCCGTCCCAGGGACACGACTCTGCGCGAACAGCCGTGATACCAACGGGACCACTTGCGGTAACGTTACATCCGGGAAGAAAGAAGACTTTGTGAGATGAGGCTTTGAATAGTGATGGTAGCTGCCAATGACTTGAGACAAATTGTTGCCGTTTGGGCTGCTAAGCAGCTATGTGATCAAATAGGAATAGAAATAGAAGAAAAAAAAAAAGGGCAAAACCCTCCATAACAAGATTCTTTTCATAAAGAAGGCTAATAGTAAAGCAGGACAATAATATACTGAATTATGAAGGTGTGACGGCTGAGGGTAAGCTCCTGTTAGACAGATTGCATCACTAGTACTGTTTTTCTAAATTCCTCACCTAAGTAAGTGGAAGAGGGCTCAGTAACAACAACCCCGATTTTCCGTACCTTGAAATATTTTGTATTTTTTTTTAAAAATAGTCACCCGGGAGTTGCAGCAACATTTTGCTCCGTGACATCGTGCCCCCACGCACTGCTGCGTCCCACGGTCGATTAAAAGCCCGAAACTGAGGGAAAGGCGGTGTCGCCCGT
>NW_010264483.1:0-1607 GCF_000690775.1 Eurypyga helias
CTGGCAGGCAGCGCTCCCCCTCTCCACCCCGCGGGAAGCCATGATTGAGTTAGTCTCGGAAATCAGGCTATCCAGCAGAAAAATTGCTGAGAGCAGGGTTTTCGTTCCGTTTTCAGAGCAGGAAGGAAAGCGATGAATATTAAATGCAGGTTACTTTTAGACACAGCCACTAGAATCTCAATACTCCTACGGTAGCAATGTGACATCAAAAGGGGACGTCATGTTGCATGGATCTGGATGGCATGGTCCATCACCTGGCTCTTCAGACCTCACTTCCATCCGTTTATTACATGCTACATCATCACCCCCACCGTTATTATCGCTACTGCAGTTTAGAAGGCAGCAAGGTTCCCTGTCTCTGGAAGCTTTCCAAAGGAAAGCTCCATCTATTCCAAAGAATGTTCCATCTCTTTCCAAGCGTTAAGAAATATTTTAAAGGCTACATTGAGAGATTGGCAGTGGCAGGTTCACTTACATATTTATGATTCTTTGCTATGGAATAAGATAATGTTTATAGCTAATCTTTAGCATCAATTTCCATGAATAAAGAAAGAAGTGAGTTACGTCAGACATAATGCCTTGATGCAGGGGTGGTCAGCTCACATTTGTAATCCTGCAAACAGTTTAACTGTATGCTTCAGGTCGCTCAGGACACATTGCATTTAAAAGCCATGCCTGCTCTCTACCTGTGTAAGGGTCAATCTTGGCTGCAGCTCATCAGGCTCAAACATGAGCAGGTGAAGACAGACTTTTCTCTGTTCCCTGTGTGGCTCCTCTGAGATCCTGTGAAGCTCTGAGACTTGTAAAGGAAATATAAGCAAGAAGCGATGATGAATAGAAATTATGACAATCAGAGGCTGCATAAATAATCACGCACAAACGTGCATATGCTTGGGTAGGTAGATGCACATATGTGTACAGGTATCTCAAAGCAAGAAATGAGCACGGCCATGCGGCATGGCAGCATCAGGCAACACATTGGGAGAGAGTCGACCCCAACTCACTGAGCCAAAGGATGGTGTAGCCTGTGTGCTTCATCTGTCTGCTGGACCATGCAAGGTTGATTACAAGGGGATGAAGAGGCAAGAGGCTAGGGTGAGGACAAGAATTGTCCCCTTTATCCCTTTGCAGAGAAGGGCGATCAGTCCAATCTGCAATCCAGTCTCTGGCAATAAAACAAAACACCCACTGCGATCAGTGTTGTCTGCTGAGCACAAGAGGAAACAGGGCAAAGCCCTCCGACTTCTGGGCAGATAGTATTGTTAGCATTATTGTTCTTGTGCTGATTACTGTTACTTAGCTGCTTTGCCTTATTTAGTGTTTGAGGGCATCCCCTGCCTTTGCTGGCTGTGGCTGCGGTTTGGTAGAGGGCAGTGCAGAATTAGGCCGCGGAAACGGCCGCGGACGGAGCCTGGGCGGGAGAGGGACAGAGCCCCGGCAGGACCTACTTCAAGCCCGACTGTTTCAGCCGGGGGTCCGAGGCGGACTTGCCGGCAGGGTTGCTCTGGGGGACCCGCCGGGGACGCCATCTGGGCGGCGGCTCTTACAGGCGCACAGGAGGAGGGGCAGGCTGAGCCGCCTTCCTGCCCTCTCCGCACCCCTGCCCT
>NW_010264484.1:0-11115 GCF_000690775.1 Eurypyga helias
CTGCCCAAATGACGAGTGTTACCTGAGCATATACATTTTGGGATACATGCGTAGATGAGATGTTTGGTCTCAAACCCTGGTCATCCAGAAGGAAAAAGCAGGATTTAAGGCAAGCACATAGGCCAGGCTACGACAGTTCCGTGAAATGTCAGGAAACAAGACATAAACATCCCCAGTACAAAACTAGCAGAAATCTTTGTGCCTCGAATCAGGTCAGGTTTTGCACTAAACACTTTCTCCTGTATTGTTATGAGGATCCGTATACTTCATACATGTAAGCACAACGAGGTTACAAAGTTATTATCCTCATCCACGTATCTCTCATCGAGATCATGTCCAGGCAAAATTAAAGCCTTATCTCGCCCAGTATCCTGACTGACAGCAGAGAAACTCTAACTCCTGAAGAGGTGCGACAGAACAAGGAAGGCACACAGGGATATTTCTCAAGCATCTCCCTAGTTTCAAAAATTGGTAACTCGGACCTCCTGAGCCAGAGGTGGTTTTCTGTATTTAGTAACCCTCAGGGACCTCAATCTACAGATCTATCCAGGTTCTCTTTGAGCCAAGCACGCGCTTAGCAACTGCAACACCCAGTGATAAAGATCCCTGCGGTGTGTTTTCCCCCTCTTCTGGCTTGCTCTGAACCTGTCACCTACTACCTTTGATGCCCCATAATCCTTCGGTTATAAGAAAGTTAAAAGATCAATCCCTATTCATCCCCTCCCTCTGCAAATCCTTGTTCATCCTCTCCCTTGCCTGCATGTGCTTTCTTCCCTCTCCTAAGAGCACACTGGGTTTGCAAGGCCTGACCTCTCCTCAGTGGAGAAGCTGGGCTGGGTATGGCATTCGTCTGTGATGTGCCTCAGCACAGTTCCCACGGTTTGGCCTGGCACAGCCACCAGGTTTAAAGACTTCAGTTCTTCCAGGTCTTTCTACCATTATTTTAACTGTGGGCTGGCAGCCGCAACACCAGTTAAACACAGTTTTAAACAACAGGTCAAGAGTCACAGATAGCATAGCTTTGTTACCTTATTCCTCTTTTTTTTGTTTGGTTTTTTTACAGTTGAGATGACCCCTGTGTGACCCTGGCAATGTTTGCTTCATAATTATTTCTGCCACTGCTTAAATAGAAGGCAGATTCTGACAGTTCCCCAAGGAAAAAGGTTCTACCACAGGAACCTCTCCGGTTTCTTCCAGTGAACACAGACCCTTCCCTCCCCGCTCTCACCACACCCCCCACAGACGGTGCAGTAATGGTGGCAGCAAGGGTCGAATTCCACTTTGTGACAGCCCAAGCAGCCCATCTCCGCAGTGCCTGAGCTATTCTACGGAACAACGGAAGAGATGACAAGTCCAACCTTGAGATGCTGGGTACAGCACTCCCATCTACACACCCCGCTGCACGAAACGGTTGTTTAAACCTTGCTTCGGCTACGGCGGGACGCACCTACGCTTGGCAGAGCGCTGTGCGAGCGCTCGCACAAGGGGACGGGAAGCAATCCGGTTCGGAGCTCCGCAGCTGCAGGGTGAGCTTTCACTCCTGGGGGAATTGCATTAAAATTGGGGTGGTGTTTTTGGTTTTTTTTTTTTTTTTTAAAGAGACACACTAATTTAACGCTGTCCATGCATCAGTTCTTAGGGCAAGCACCAAAGTATTCATACAAGTGTTTAGATGTGTGCTGACCGTCTCCCAACCCATCGGTCCTATGAAAACTTTCGCCAGTTCTTTGCCAATTTAATACAAAAGAGACCGAACACGTCAGAGAATGTTTAACAGTGATCACTTTTTGATTGTTTTCAATACCTGCTTTATTATACAAGGCCAGACAGGAAGTTCCATATAAACCACAGGCCATTAGCTTTAACATATTTCAAGTAATATTTTAAACACCCCAACAGGAGTTCTCCTCCCCTCCCCCCCCAGCAAATTGTTACGTACATCCTATTTTTCCACAAACAGACCACATCTAACTGGAGTTAGAAAAGGAGTTTGAATAGTGTTCTAGACATTTAGACCCATTAAGTGAATTCCTGGGAATTAACACCTACTTTATTATCAAATTAACTTTTTCTTTAGCTGCCTAGCACATAGTACAACATTTAACCCAACTTACACGTGGTTACTTCAAAGCTCACTCACAACACGGAAGTGTAAGCGTGGTTTAGGTACAACACGAACAATAAGCAGAGCTCAGCACACCGAGAAAGCGACATAACCTCAGTGTGCCTCAAGGAGTGTACTTAAATCAGTCCCACCTGCTCCCCGTACGCAGCAATTATGGGATGTTCGCCATCAACCCAAAACCTACACATAGCCACACCGGACCAAACTATTTACAAAATAAGAATCTCAAAATAACTTACTTTCACAATTAATGTCCCAAATGGGGCATTTCAGCCAGAGGCCAGACTGAAGTCTTGACTAGACAAGCTGAGTTACTATTTAAGCCCCAAAAAGCCAGTCCTGACCAGTAACAAAGCACATCGATGGCTGGGGACAGGAAGCAAACATATCACTAAGGCCCATATGGAGCCCATTTCTTCAATGAAAGACCATCAATCAAAACGTTTTGTTTAGTAACAGAGGCTAAACTAGTTCTTTTGGAAACCAAACTGTCTGATCAATCATGGGAAGCAGATTTCAGAAAGCCAAAATTTTAAACAACTACCCTTTGTTCAGCTCAAGACAAATGTACTGTTTATGCTGAGCTTCCCAAAACTAAGACACTGAGCTGTAAAGAGAATTTCAGAAAGTAACCAGCGACACACATGCTACGCAGAAAAAGCAGCAGCATGCAATCCCACGCTGAGCACCACAAAGTACATTTCTGAAAACACAGTCTGAAGCCTCCCGTCCCTCAGAATGACCCTTAGTCGTAATCTGGGGGAGCATCCTAATGGTTCTGTGCCAGCTGAGGTTTCACCCATGGTCTGTTACACCCAGCTCAACGCTACAGAGTTAAGGAAGTGTCACATCTGCTTCCCCGACTGCTTTAATTACAGGACATTCCTGGAACAGCTAGTAAGTTTTATCACCATACAGGTTCCAGAAAATCCACAATTACAAATAGCGCCACTGTCTCCAATACCTTTCAGTGTTAGTTATCAGTATCCATGTGTTGCAACTTAACTGATGCAAACCCCAAGCGTAAATGAGAAGACTCAGAAGCCGTAAGATTTACTTCCTGAAGTAAATCTGCTGCTAGTGCTGATGAACTTGAGCGCGCTGAATAAAATACTGCCCGCTTGACTTTAATTTAGAAAAGGGCTAGCAGGTCCCAAATACATTGTTTTATTCTAACAAAAAACCCCCACCCAAACAAAAAAGAGGTAGAATTTATTTGTCCATTCCAAAATGCACAAAGGCCAATATTCACCTGAAAGCCTAACTTCAAATGCATGATGAGTTTTGAGTAGTTTATGACTCTCAAATGTGCACACTAATTTTTGTTATTTGTTCAAAGAAATGTTTAACCCTGCACTCAGCTGAGTAAACATCTGCTCTCTTCAAGCCCTCTGGCAAAGATTTGATTATATACCGAAGTTTTCACAACAAAAAAAAAAAAAAAAGGAACATTTGCAGCACCAGCCTTTTACCCGGGCAGACCAGATCAGTGTCTCCTGATCAGTGTCTCCTTTCTGCTGTACCGAGGCAGGGGAAGCTCTTCTGGTTTTCCCCATCACTGACCAGATGTTAAACAGCATCCCAAATTGCCCTCAGTTCTACATTCTAAGCATAATGGATGACAAAGACCCAGTATGTAACGCACATTCTGTTTTGCAAATTTAAGTCAGGACCCAACCCGGGCACAGCTCTACAGTACAGATGTTAAACAGCATCCCAAATTGCCCTCAGTTCTACATTCTAAGCATAATGGATGACAAAGACCCAGTATGTAACGCACATTCTGTTTTGCAAATTTAAGTCAGGACCCAACAATAGTTCCACGGTTGCGCTCACATACACACACTGATCAGACAATACACCTGTACTCGTTCTAAAACCACTCAAAAGAAGTAATAGTAAAGATCTAGAGTGGCTGTACTTATTCGATTCCCAAGCTACTGGGAGAAAGATGTTTAAACTGACACAAATTTCCGTCGTATTTAACCATTTCCAAAGAAGAGTAACTAGCTTTTCTGATTATAAGCCTCCAAGGACTGTACTGTAATGTAGTGATGTCATGCTAAAACACACCTCTGAACCAAAGCAGCTCATTGTGATCTTCCACGAATTCTGCAAATACATACCCTACTTGGGAGATGCAACTTGAAGTAAGTTTTTTTGTGTTTAAGTTCTCTTTCAAATTTACTTCACTACACATCCTCAATTCTTGTGAAACACCAAATTACTTCCTTTTTTAATTTTTTCATGCACGGCAACATTAGAGGTGCTGGTAACAACCCCCCATCCTTCCTCCCCTTTTGTTCTATTAGCATAATACTGTTTCTAGAACACAATGAAAAGAGGAAAGAAAGGATTCTCACCCTGCTGAGAGGGGGGAAACAAAAAGCCACAAAAGCAGACTACTTTATGTAAATAGCAGGAACAGAAATTAACTCAACTTAAGAATTTAGATTCTTGGCCTATTAAAAAACATAACTTTCTCAGTCATGTATTTCAGGCATGAAAATCTGTGTTCTGTCATCTGTTTTTATTAATGTATTTGATAATTTACAAACATAACTTACTGCTTAATCTTCTTGCCATCAGGGTCAACCTTGCCGAGGTACATACTCAATATACTTCCATGTTGCTGCAGAATGCTTATATCCCCAAAGAGACTTAACTTCTGGAGGTTCCTGGGAAACGACAAAACAGAAAGGACTCTGTACACAAGTTCAAAACACGGAGAGGAATCATTCCGGAAAAGACAAAGGCAGGCAATAAGTACACATCATTACACGGACCACATAGTCTGTTTTGGGAAACATCCTACTGCTCTGGAATACAGGCACACACGGAACTACAAAAACTGAGGCTGAAGGGTAAAGGGGAAGAGGACTATGCAAACTGCTGAATCCAGCTGTAAAGGCAAACGACAGCTTTCAGTCACCACAGAAGTATTTTCAGCAGGCCAGCGCCACAAAGAACACTTCTAGCAAGGCTTGCATGTGCTGTTTAATCCTTGGAACGTGTGTGTTAAGTGTCAGAGATAAAAGGAATGGGTGTGTGATGTTTTCAACATCTAACACTGCATTTAATGCCCAAATAGAAGGCAACCACAACAACCCTATCTGAACACTTCAGGCGGGTTACGAGTGGGAGCCCGTAACTGCCCCAGCTGACGCCGGGGACCTCAGGCAGGAAAAGGGAAAGCTGCCCACACCCTGATCAGTGTCTCCTTTCTGCTGTACCGAGGCAGGGGAAGCTCTTCTGGTTTTCCCCATCACTGACCAGAAGAGGATTAGTGGTGCACCATCACACACAATTTTAATTTTTAGAAGGGATACCTAAGAAGAAGGGAAAGAACCAGCTCTAAGTTTATGCTGGATGTGACTCAGTGTGCTAGACAGTCGGTTTTCCTCCCAGTTTATTTCTCTGACTGGGATCTCTACTATTCCTAAAAAAAAAAAGGATCAAGCAAGAAAAAGGAAAAGACTGTAGTTTTAGAGTAGCTCTGTAGCATTTACTTTTAAGATTTTGATCTTTTTTTAACTAAGTTTCGGGTCAACATTTTTTTTATTTATACAACCTGTAAATTAGATTCACTCCTAACATGCAAGGACTAGTCTGCGCTCGATAATTAACACGGCAGAAACTCCAGTTTCATCACAAATGGATACAGGAGCTGAATGCATCTTAAACAGTAGATGCCAATTAACCTGTAGCTGACAATTGAGTTACATAAATCTTTATTTCTGCTGGCTGACAAATCGTACGCTCATATTTCAGATCAGCTTTGAGGCAAAATGCAACACAGTGCTCAAAGCAGAGGGAAGCTCTGGTGCCAGCTCCCTAGCTCCACAGTATGAGCGGATACTCTACCAATACCGGGGAGGAAGAACGTATCAGGCAGTCAAGTTTTATACTTTTTAAGTATGACTCGCAGTCTGCAATCAGTATCTCCCATAAACCATAATTTACCTGTTTTGGAGTTTGTGTATTCAATAACCCTACACTAATTTCCTAAAATCTATCCGCTGTTGCACCGGCTCCTTTTCTTCTGTAGGTGAGCAACAAGGTTCGTATCAAGTCAGGGAAATACTGGAGCAAAACACCTAGATTTTGTAACTGTTTCAGAAATTCTAACAATTTAATATTTAGCCTTTTAAATATAGACTACCGAACTGATGACGCTTTAATATAAACTAAGCCCTGGCCACAAGGTCAATATTCTATAGAACTGACTAAGACAAACCCTGATCCTACTGAAGAATAAGCTTGGCAGGGAAATCTGAAGATGCTGGCACCACCACCAAGAGTATTTTGGGCTCTTCTTTCCTCAAAAGCTGTAAGAGAGAGTCTGGTATGACAGGGAAAGCAGCAGAAGCCTCTCCACCTGGTGTGAAAGGCAGCGTTCACAGCCAACGCTGTAATTAAGTTTTTATCTTCTGATGTCAGTGCCTTAATTCCGAGAGCTAAGAAACAAAACGCAATCTTCAGCACAATCCTGTATCACCTGCATATTCACGTCGCACACACCGACCTGCTTTGCGCTACTCATACCCCCAGCGAATGTGGCTGTAGGCAGGTACTGATTTCAGAGCCACCGAACTGCAGGACACATGAAACACTATTTACGAGCATCCCACGCATTTTTACTACATCTCTTGGACTGCCATTTCATGCACTCCAGAGACGCACGGAACACGTTCTCCGCCTCAAAACTTCAGCAATGAAAACAACCAATTATTTTTTCCGTTCACGGCACAGTTATTACCGTCAACAACCTGATCACAGTTCAACACAGTATGAGATCTTTGCTGCTACCTGCAGTGTCATATAGCCTCCACGGCATTCAGCTCACATCCCATCTTTATTTCAGAGAGTGATGATAATTTAAATAAAATTATTTAGAAGTAAACCATCGTCTTTAGCTAGAAGTCACAGCGGCATCTTAAACCTACGTACTACCCATACACGCAGCTGGGGAGAGACACGTTTTTGGGGGAGGGATTTCTAAGCCATTTATTTTCCACTAGCTCAAAGATCAGACTGAAAGCAACAAGTTCTTTGCTAGGGTCCATCTTCAGTTTTGGTCAGTCCTTTTGAACAGCCAGTGGGGGGGAAAAAAGAAAAAAAAAAAAGGACAAAACAGCCTTGCTTACATTCAACATGAACAAAGTGGTATGGCACATACTGTATTATTATACTAGTTTTTACCAGTTTCAGCTGCCTGCTCACACTAATAGAAGCGAGTCAGAAAACCTCAGAAACAGAGGCAGTCTACTGTTTTGAGCGATTAAATGATTTTTGGCAACTCTAAGACAGACACCGTACTTCACCGTGATACCACAGTTTTACCATCATCTGCATTTCTGTTTCTGCAGCAAAGATCAAAAAAGTCACACAAAGTACTGCAGAGGAAAAGGACCCGGAGGGAAATCACAACCTTCCTATCCTCCCTTTTAAGCAGCCAGAGGACAGACCATACTTTGCGACTTCAGAGTTACATAAAAGATGACAGGATTTTCCTACTGAATGATCAGCAGTTGCTTATTAGCTGCTGTAAACACTGAAATGACTCATAGAAAGTTTGTCGCCCTCCCACCTGCCTTCCAGAACTTCGTTTTGAAAGATCAGTTTGAGAAGGTGCAGATTATTAGGCTCTCTAAAGAGCCACTAAGAAAAAACCTGTGCCTCCCAATACTGCTGCAGAACACCATGCTCACCCACCTCTTTTATTCTGAACAGCGGAACATCAACTATTTAAACAGTAATATACTTTGTTGTTTTCCTTCATTTGCTATTATAAACATAAAAGCTCATGGCAAAGTTACAGATCACTATAAATACTGCTTTAGTACCTTTTAATTAAATATATGGTAGATTTTTAGATTTCACAGTCCCAGTGCTATTAAAGCAGTATTTTGGGAGCAATATGCTGCCACCCACAAAATAAAGTTCAAGGCAACTTGAGCTCTATCTCAAATACGAGGCTGACCTAGAACGTACCTTTGGGGGTCGTAACTGGCTGCCAGCAGTAATACTTGTCAGAATTTTATCAGTTGGTTTTAAAACAAGTTGCAGACACACAGTTACTTCCTTAATGCCATCAGGATTAGCAAAGGTCACTCTCAAATGTTTTTCTAGAGGCTTAACATGCAGATTTGCTTAGAAACTGGCAATTTTATGTTGTACAGAAAACGCTTTTATTAGCAAAACCACACATCTTTGTCCCCTACCCAAGAGAGCATCTAAAAAATTGCATTACGTGTAGTCATGACTTTTCCTAAGTTCTGCGGTATTGTAAATCCTTGAGGAATTCTAGAGCCATCTAAAGTACTACTTTTTTTTTTCCCCTGCAAGGAGAGGGATTGTTACTGTGTTGTTTAACAATAGATTTAAAAGCCTGCAACCAGATTACGCAGTTAAGAAACAGCATACCATTTCACAAAAGTAGATTTCTTCCTCCCCAGTTCTGGAGTGCAAGATGGAAGTTCCTTGAAATTCTCTGCCAAAAAGCTATCAGAAGGGCTGACAGCAGTTATGAAAGAACCATCCTGGTTTAAACTTAATTCCAAAAGGAATGCATTTACAGTGATTCAGCCAATGGAGAAGCTAAAAACGCTGCTGTTTCCATTATTTTGGAAATCACAGTAGCTATTCCATGTACAATGACACACGGCAAACACACATAGGAATTATTCATTATCCTTGAGTTAGAGATGAACAAACAGAAGCAGAGAACTAAAGGGACTAGACTGTGGTCATTCCTCACACCAAACTAAGCATCAGGCACGTGACGGTGCCTCCGGTTTACACGTGTGGTCACAGTAAGAACTGAGCAACAATCTGGCACGTGTTAACGCTCCTTCCCACCTTGTTTCAATCTCAAACCTCTGCTTAAAGAGCTAAAAAAACAACGTTCTGCATGCAAACTGATCTGTTATTAGAAGTTACCTTGCAAGAAAAAACAAAATCTATCAAAATAAACTAAAAAACTTGTCCGCTCAAGGGAAAAAAAAAAGGAGTGCAGTCAAAAATAAAAAGGACAAGTGTTTCATGTAAATCTCCCCCACCCCCTCCCCTTTTTTAAATGCTCATCCAAAAAAAACCCTGCTGTAATACCCAGGTACCCTGTGTTCCCCAGTCGCACACTTTTCACTTGAAAACAAAAGAGCAGCATGCAAGTGGTGTTCTAGACAGTCAGAAAGTACAGTAACACAAAATCCTGTCAAAGATGGTGACTTTTCATCCCTGGTTTCCCACCGAAATGATACTAATCTACCAGAAAACAGGTACTGGAGAAACAACTACTTCTAGACAGCATTCCACTACAGTCCTGAGCCAGACTGTGCATACAGAATCCGTGGAGAGAGCTTTGGAAAACCAGTGTCCTTGCCCAAGTTTCAGATTCAGCCACGGAGAATGAGTCTTTTTCAAAAGAAAAAGTATACCAAAAGCCTTCTCACAGAGCATTTAATGCTGACAGCCTCATATTTTAGTGTGTGTGTGTGGGAAGCACTCTATTTTTTTCAGTGAAACCCCTAGGCAACATCTCATAGTCATATTTGTCTCGGCTCAGATAATCACCAACATCAACATTTTTTCCACTTATGACATCGCTGGATTTCAGAGATTCAACAGTTCAGTGAAAGTTCCTTAAAGGCAAGAGAAGACCGATCAAGACAGATGATGATGATTTGCACACCGGGGATTCACGGGGCAAGAAACAATCGAGAAAAAGGCGAGCTGGGCCCAACGGCAGCCGTGTTCAGAAGTACGGCCTGTAAGTCCCAGCCATCACAGTCGCGCCACGCGAAGAAGTACCTACTGGGCACCACAGAGCAGGGGAACCGACAGCGAGACTTCACACGTTTGCATCCATCTCAAATCAACCAGGAATGATGTTTAAAGTTCTCTCGCAACAACTGAAAATAAAGAAGCCAGGAGGGCCTCAAACCACTCCCCAATCCCTCTGGAATCAAAGAGGGACTGTGACCAGACCACGGTTCAGTTGCAGACAGTTTTCCAAAGGCCATCAGCAAGGTTTAATTCATCCTAAAGACACCCTGAAATATGTGTAGGGTTTTTTTGTTTCCTTAATAGTTGAAGCTATATGCACAGGAGTGAAACAATCTATTAACCACTCTTTATCCTGAAATCTGCATGGCTTTCCAAACACATCATAACGTAAGTGTAATAGCCTTGCTTTCCTGTCCTAGGCGCTGACTAGAGGCCATATGTTAGGATATCAGATTATCATCTTTTTAAGAAGATATTTATCTTGAGCACACCCACACACAGTAAAGAGAATGCAAGAATTTTCATTTTGAAGAACCCTAACTTGAGGAAGTTAAGTATCTAACCTGCCAAAGTAAGTCTGTGATGAAGCGGGATCTACACACATTTTAAGTCCGAACCACAGGAAAAGATTTCTCTAATTTAAATTCGATTTGGTCAAGAAAGCCCTACATCTGAAGGTTTGGGTTTCTTTTTATAAGAAACCAACGTAAAAAGCTCCTCCTGTTTAAAACGGAGTCAAATCCCAGCTCAGCAGGTCACAGGAGAGCTGGCAGGAAAGCTCAGCTTTTCAACGGCAAAAAAAACCCTCACGGCTGGAAAGGTGAAAGTGTTTTACTGGGGCAGTATTTCACCCCACTCCTTCCAGAAAAACACCACTACTGCAGTTTTACCCCACCCCGGTTAATTTCTCACGACGTTAATTACTCTGCAGTCAAGCATACGAGGTCCAAAGCCCGGCAGCAGCGACGCTTATTATTTTTAAAGTGGGAAAAGTGCCTTGTTAGGCTCCACAATCAAATTCCGCTCTACTGGAACCGCAGCCCCCCCTTCCTGCAAAAGGCGGGTGAAGTCCGGACCATCGCAGCTACGCCTGCCCCGCATCCTGGCGCTCGCCAGCCCAACGCCTGTGTTTGCATTCCCCGTGAAACTAGGGAACGGGATTAAAAACCAGGGCGGTCTGAAGCGGCGCGCCTGCATCCCTG
>NW_010264485.1:0-3000 GCF_000690775.1 Eurypyga helias
CTGGTGGCCAGCAGCTCTGCCCGCAGCCCTTGGCACAGTGATGCTGGCGCTGAAAACGAAGGTCAGGCTTACAAAAAAAGGAGGGGGAAAAGCAGTGAAGGAAGCTGTACAGTCCTACCTGTCCCTTAGGAGGAAGCTCAGCGCACAGATCTTCCCTACCGCCTATTAAGAGCAAATAAACCACCCAGGCTATGCATTTCCTAACTGCTCCAGGGCTCGGCGTGTCCAGCGCGGGGACTGCAGCCGCTCGCTTCCCCGGGAGGAGGCTCCTGCTGCGTGAGCGGACGGAGGAAGGAGAGGAGAAAGGAAAAGTGGGAAAAAAAACCCAAGGAGTAGTCAAAAAGTGTATTAGAAGCAAATTTGGAAAGAAATCAATGGCACGTAATTAGATTTGATTTTTCGTCACGTTTTGTTTGGCTGGGGGTTATGTATAGACTCTATATGAGCAGAGAGATTAAAGCACGGAGAACAGGTGCCGGATCACGAGCCGGTGGCCACCAAAGCATGACAGCTCCATCACTGCTGTCAGGAGGCACAGCAAAATAAACATATAAATAAATAAAGGGGAAACCATGCAGGGAGGAGATGGGCATTTGCTTATTTACTATTTTAGCTGCCGCTCCCTCTACCCACACACACAAACTGGCCTGTCAGCAAGGAAAGAGATGTGCAGGGAGCGGGGCTGTGCCCAACGCCTGCCCGCTGCCCCAGCCCACTCGGCCCCCTGGCCTAAAGCCCTCCTGGCGAGTGGGGCACCCAGACGAGTTCTGCCCCATACAGAGGGGCACACACAATGATAGCGAAGTCTCAAAAACCCCTGTGTTTGCACTGGCAGGGACACTCCTACACCCACACACACCTTCACTGTCCCACTCCGGACATCGGTGCAAGCCTGACACGGGTGCATGGGCGCTGGGAAGAGAGGAGAGAGACCACTTGTGCCCAAATCCATTAATTCCTCCAGAAAGCATCGATACACACCTTTACAACCACAGTTGTTTCCGGTTGAGGTTTTAATTCTCCTCCTCCACCTGGGATCGATCCGTACGGTGCTTGGAAAGCAAAGCCGAACCCCTGCCCACCGTGGCACGGGCTGCGCACGGGGACACCGGTGCACATAGGTATTCCTTAGGTAAATGCAGGCAAACATGAGGCTGGAAAACATGCTTTCTGTGCACCATGGCATGACTTCATAAACCCAAACTGATGGTGAACCTCAGCTCTTCCCACCCCCAACAGCGCCGAGAAAAAACTGCTTTTCCTCTTTTATTAAACCTGCTTCCTAAGGAACCTTGCCACAGCTGGTAGCTCCAACTCCACAGGGCAGCATTTTCCAGCCAAAACCTGGGAAACAGGCGCAGTCTGTAGGGGAAGAGGATGGAAACCACTGAGGGGCCTGGACAGCTTTGGTGGGATCACGCATGCAGCCACATCCGTACACACACGCAGCGTCTGGGATGCGCTATGTGTGTGTGCACGTATGTATTTGTGTGTATAAATATACGTACACACACCCCCTGCACAGCTTTCAGCGCTGAGTTGCCATCCGTCGCTCCTCGTCCTCCGAAGTCGCGAGCTTTTTTTGTTTACCCTTTCACCTTGAAAATTAACCTAAAACACAGGGCGCTGTACACATGACTTGCTCAAATAAATTGCATCCTTAATTATGAACACCCTCCGCTCCTCTGTGCTCCAGGCCACGCTGCCCCAGCGGACAACCCCCTCCTGATGAGTGGTTATTGAACACGCGAACAACAATCAACACTAATTAAATACTCAGCTGTTGAGAGGAGACAATGTTTATCAAAAAATGCAAGAGGAGGGGAGCGCATCTTCTGTTTTCTATAATTAGTTCGCAATATTCCCCAGGCGGTCTTGGAAATCGAACTCGGGTTTGTTCACATCTGTTTGGCACAGACAGACAAAGGCCACCGCGGCCCCGGCCCCCCTATCCCCCTCCCCAGACCAACACCCCAGCGCCGCACCTGCACGGGGCCACCGCAGCATCCCCGGCCAGCGGAGGAAGGCCACCTGCCCTCCTCATCTCCTCCGCAAGCGACACCAACGGGGACTGGGACGTTCAAGGGGGAACAAACTACTGGAGCAGCTGCCGAGATCCTGTCCCAGACAGATGGGGCAGGCAAAGGTGTCCCAGCACCGCGGGGTCCCTGTCCCCCATGGCCAACCCCACAAACATGGGAGCTGCCAGGGGCTCAGAGAGGGTGGAAAGGGAAGGGTGAGGGCACAAGGTGTACGCACCTTCCCTCGCAACCTTCTTAATTGGTTAGCGGTTTTCAGCCAGGGAAGGGGCAGGACAAGGCTATTAATTTCCCTCTGTCTCACGTTATTACCAGCTTAAAGATCTACTGGGCAGCAGAGGACAAGAGTTTAAAATTTCCCTGAAGGAGGGGAAGTAAGGCGATTAGTGATCGCCGGGGTTTCAATACTGCAGCCTGGGAAGGGCTCAGATAAGACAACGCCGGTTTCATAGTTTGTACATGAATGAAGAACAACAGGCACATAAAAAACACTCTCTGCCGCACTCCACGCTCTGATACTCATCCAAGGGCTGCTGAACAGTCCCTGTTCTGTAAACCCACACTAGCATTACCCGTCTTCCTACACGCTGCCGGCAGTGCAGAGCCTTGTAGTGAAACTGGGTTTGCTGAACGACCAACTTCAGGCAACGCTCTGATGTTACTACGCTGGCAGGTACGGGGCTGCACCCGGAGTAGTGCTGCCAGCCCTTTGCACATGCTCCTGTAGAAACCACTGGAGCTATACACCACACTTACTATCATTCGTAGGCATCCCCCTGCATGCAGGCATGCCTACACTATGCATCCAGTCGGGCACGAGTGCCTTTCTGAAGTCTATTCCCTTATACTAACAATCCATCTTTCCAAACACTGTACATAATCCAGTATTAACGAATATTCTTGGTGCAGCATCGTCCCCAGCCCAACCCCGTGCCAAGGTGGGCAGCCACATCCCCGTGCC
>NW_010264486.1:0-3833 GCF_000690775.1 Eurypyga helias
ACACCACGCACCCCGGGGGGGTCCTTGGAGCCGGGGGTGGCTGGGCCGAGGGCAGCGGGTGCAACGCCGTGGCTCCCCGGTGCAGGACGGGCGGGGGGGGCTGTGCTGGCACTGCAGCCCCTGGACAGACACACACACCCCCCTCTCTAGTAGCAGTGCTGCTGGAGACCCCCTCCCTGGGCTGTACCGGCGCCGGCAGCATGAGAGGGCAGCGGCCGCAGGACACGCTCACCTACCGCCAGGCCGCTGGCTGGGGAGCCCTTTGGCTGCCTCGAGTAAGGACGAGAGAGGCATAAAAGGCAGGCGTAGCAGCCTTAGTCGCTGCTCGTTGAGCACCTCGCGTCGTGCCTGTGGACCCAAGTGCCGGAGTTAGTCTGCTCCCCAAGAGCTGCGGTCGCTGCCTTTCGCAGCAGGCACGAGTTAGTCCCAGGTCTCGAACTCCTGAAACATCAGACTCCCAGCTTGCGCAGGGGATGCAGAGACGAACTGGAGGATGATAAAGATGCTTCAGAAAGGATTTGACCCAAGCTAAAACTTACAGCTCTTCACCAATTTCACATGTTGCCCTAACAGTCAGGAACAAAATGGAGATAAAGGCATGCAAGCGCTGATTCGGTAGGAAGGCGGCAGAGCTGACACAGCTTCCCCCCAACCCCCAGCGCCAGGCCTCTGTCCCACTAAGGCGTCTGACTACTCAGCTGCCCTGCTAAGTGACTCAGCAGTGAACCCCCCACGCTCTGCTCAGGCTTTCCGTGCCAGGTGTCACACCAGAAACTGGCTCTAGCGTGTCTCTGCTCAGCAGTTTAGCTCCTCAGAAAAAGAGGGATCCCTTCCTCCAGAAAGGAGATTAGGACTTTAATTCATTCTGAGTAAGCATTCTGTTTGCAGAGGCCTCAAGCAAGCAGACCAGGCTGCTTAGAGCCCTGTCCAAAAAAATCCAAGGGACCCTGCCAGCAATAACCCATATATTTAAGCCCACCTAGAACACTTCATAACTGACCCAGGTAAAGTCTTTTCCTTGCGCGTGAAAACTGCTGCTCTTAGAGAAGCTTTCCTTTTCCCCATCCTTCAAGTCTTACAGATGATAAAGCTCCCTATCTGCCTGCCGGGAACAGAAGTGCAGTCAGGTCAGAGCAACGCTGTGAACGACCGTCACACATTTACAGGATAAGCAGCATCAGGCTTGGGAGCAAATTCCACAATGCATTAAATCAGGATGCCTCCCTGTGAAACAGCCCTCCAGCTGCCTTTGCTTTGCAGACGCTTTTGCGCAACAGCGGCGACTTTGTACGCACAAGGCTATACGTATTTCAAAGGCTTTGAATTAAAAGTCATTGAATCTAGGATTGGAATTAACAGGTGTCTATTCCCACCCCCAGAACTGGATTAACAAAAAGCCTAGTAAGTTTGTAAAACTACAGCCAAGGCCTTTACACAAGAAAGGAGCAGAAACCTTCTGCCCAAGGTTTTTAGCTGGTGTCATGTGTTACACCATCGTGCCAGTTTCGCAGTAACAGCACTAAAGCTTAAATCCCCAAGGGCAGCATAACCATCATCCGCCCGACAGACCTTCCTTTTAGGCACGTGCCCCTGTCAATATCTGATAGGAGACATGGGCCTCCAGGTCACCTTGGAGCCAAGCGTTTCACCTAAATACTTCAGAAATAGTCAACTTTAGGCCGGTCTCATTATTTCACAATCCGGCAGGCAGGACTCCTCCCAGATTACCAACATCATGGGGAGCTTGTGCTAAGGTGCCAAAACATCAGAATAGGCCAAGAAAACCAACAAATTATTTCCAGGAAGACTGATACTCCAGTTCGTCATTTCTGTAATCCAACCAGCTCTATTACAGGAGGAACAAGCCTACGGGTTCCACTTTGCTACCCCCAGTGAATCCCAATCCCTTTGACAGCATTGCGCTCACAGCTGGGTAAGCAGATGCACCTGCAGGCACTACAGCAGCAGCAAAAGCAGAAGCCAGGTTCCACATAGAGCCTAACCAATTTTACTGTTTTCAGCCAAAACATACTCCTTTTGCTACAGATCATCAGAATTCACAGCGAAATGCACCACAAGCCGTTCTCATGTTCAACCAGAGGTTTCATTATCACCAGTTTCTGAAGCACTGAAATGAGCTCAGTTTTCCACCAAAAGGGATCCAAGGTTTAAGCATGCACGTTGCAGAGGAGAATAGAGCAAAACATCTAGGGAATTCAACTCATGGACAAACCTCTTCCAAACAGTGTGCTTAAAGAGAGCTAAAGGAACTCCCCAAACCCAGGTGCCACAGACCAGAACAAGAAGGGAAAACCAAAACCAAACCTAAAACCACATTACATCAAGTAGTCACGAATAAGGCAACCAACAAAAATCACAGCCCAGGAAGGGAAAAAAACCCATAGACCGTAACTCTGGGTGAGAGATAAACCACTACCACACCATACAGCTGGCAGAAGGAAAAAGTAGTCAGCAATAAGAAAGATGTGCAAAGAAGTAGCTGTTCTCTTTAGTTACACCCACCTCTCCTAGCTGCTCAGAAGATGTGCCCCTAGCACCTGAGTCACTCATCAGCGTAGTGGATTATTAATTAGATTAAATTAACTCTGACTGAAGCCAGCTGGCCTCCTTCTAATTTTTTCAGCCTGCAGTAATCATCTGAGCAACATCCCAAAATGCCTCAAAGGTACTTGACACACTTCTGATGCTTAACACTGGTAAAAATTAAGGCAATTAGAAAGCCAGAGTGTCTGTTTTGGGGGGCTACATCCATTCCCCAGAAGGTGTTTGCAAGTGAATATAGTCAGAACACAGGGAAAAGCAACAGGATCAGCCTGAGAGAGCAGTAAAGCCAGTGGGATACGGAAACCAGGCAGGATCCCCCACTCCTGTTCCCCCAGGAGTTCTTGATTAGCTCCTTCAAAGTTGTCTGCTTTTGTGATATCATGCTGATAATAACTGGAGAAGCACCCCCATGTGTTTTTAAAAACATCATGTGTTCCAATATGGCTGACTTGAGGATTCATCAACTGTTGCAGGCAGCTGCATTAACACCAGCTCCCTGGGACGCTGCCTGTCATACTTTCCTGGCTTTATCCTAATATCTTTAAGAGTTAACCCAAGAGCAAACAGAAGTAAACAGCTCAAACCAGTCTTTATTTACATGCTCAGGGTGGGACAAATAAGCAAAATCACATGGTTGCAAAAACATCTCCTTGCTAGGAGTGGGATGGTGAGAAAGCAAACCATGACAGGGTTCCAAGGTCCCCTGATGCTAAATCACCCACTCCTGCTGGGATGACTGGTTTTCCTCCATCATCCCACCGTGTGACTCTCCACAAGCCTGGCTGGAGATGAGGAACAGGATTCCTCCCCCAGAAGCACATGAGGAACAAAGAGATAAAGATTCTTTTTAACTGCAGGTGCGTCTGCGAGCAACCGGCCAGACCGCTGTCACATGTCAGACGATCAGGAGATGAAACCATGGAGGAAAGTGCGCCTCAGGCAGCGGCAGGGGAGGCCACCGGTGCCGTGGGGCCTGTTGCAGGAGGAGGAAAATGAGGAACAGTGGGACACACGGCAGGCTGAGCACGCATCCCTAGTGCCAGGGCCATACACACCCACCTGAAGGAAAACTGGCCTCTGCAGCGAGTTCTGAGCTGAGCCTTGGCCCGGTAAAGGAGAGCAAACTAGAAAAAGCCAGGATCAGGGGAAAACTCTTAAAAACCCCTGCAGCCCAGCTGCGTGTTTACTCCTCTGCTTGCCTCACTGCCCTGCAACAGGGCCTCTGATCCCTCTCTGGGTCCCTGGGTTCTGTTCAGGATAAACAACCC
>NW_010264487.1:0-7109 GCF_000690775.1 Eurypyga helias
AGAGACAAGGATGTCATGCAGGACCATATCAGAGGCTTTGCAGGCAGTTTAAAGCTTTAGTTTTCTAAATCTTCTAGGAACATCAGTGCTTCTATAGATTAATAAATATTTTGTGAAAGGCATATGATGCCCTTCTTCAGCAACTGTACCATTTCTGTTGCCTGGAATATGGAGAGTATTCTCAATCTGGAAGGGAGTTCTGTCAGAAAAAAGCTCCTTCCTGAGATCTCATAAAATCACAATTTCATACAATCATAGAATCCTTTAGGTTGGAAAGACCCTTAAATTCATCAAGTCCAACTGTAAAGCTAACACTGCCAAGTCCACCACTAAACCATGTCCTTAAGTGACACATCTCCACATCTCTTAAATTCCTCCGGGGTGGTGTCTCCCCCTTGTCCCTGGGCAGCCTGTTCCAATGCCTGACAACCCTTTCAGTGAAGAAATTTTTCCCAATATCTGATTTAAACCTTCCCTGGAGCAGCTTGAAGGCATTTCCTCTCACCCTATCACTTGTCACTTGGAGAGCAGAGACCAACACCCACCTCTTTGTAATGTCCTTTCAGGTAGTTGTAGAGAGCCATAAATTCTCCCAAGCCTCCTCTTCTGCAGCCTGAACAACCCCAGTTCCCTCAGCTGCTCCTCAGTGGGCCTGTGCTCCAGACCCTTCCCCAGCTTCGTTCCCTTCTCTGGACATGCTGCAGCACCTCAATGTCCTTCTTGCAGCGAGGGGCTCAAAACTGAACAGATGATTTGAGGTGCAGCCTCACCAGTGCCCAGTACAGGGGGATGATCGCTGCCATTGTCCTGCTGGCCACACTGTTCCTGATGCAGGACAGGGTGCCCTTGACCCTGCTTGGCCACCTGGGCACACTGCCAGGTCATATTCAGTTGATTGTCAACCAACACCCCCAGGTCCTGTCTCTTTCATGTTGTTTTTCTGCTGTACTTCTTTATTGTTTGCAAATCTGCAGAGCTTAAAACACCTGTCACTCAAACACTATAGCTTCATGCTTTACAGGATCTTGATGTTTTGGTTTCTTTTCCTGTTGTTACCTTTATCATTTTTATGCTTTGGCACATATCTCCGTCTCCTTTATGCATATTTTTCAATCATCCTAATATTCTGGCACCAATCAGCCTCTGTTGCTTTTGCTTAGTAAAGGGAATAATGGTAGCTTGAATTCCAGCCTAAGTGATGTTGTAAAGGGAAATGCTAGCTCTAAATCATGCATTTTCCATCTGTTTGCCTAGAAAAATAGCTTTTTAAAGGGACATTTTACAGACTACTTCCAATGATCATTTGGAATGTTTGTGGCTGGGCTTCTCTCTGTTTTAAATAAGTTAATATTTGCATCATGTGTTTTTAGTACTTACCTAGTATCTACTGCATTTAATAATCACCTAACATCACTGCAACCAGGGCCTGTTTCTCCAGAAAAAAGCCTGTTCTTTAACCACTGTTTCTTCATTCACACTCAGTGAGATAAGGTTGACTGACTGTTAGCTTCCACCAATTAATCAGACAGTTATGTTTCATCAAAACACTGTTTTTTAACCATCTGACTATGCATAGGAAAAAAAGAAGTCTTGCCATAATTTCATGAATTATGAATCATTAACAGCCTGACCAAACATCAAAATGTGAAAAAGCTCTATAGTATACTACTTTTATATCAGTTACAGGTGCTCTTCATGTCTTTCAAGAACCTATCCTGTAGGAATGACATTGATGTATAGAGAATGAATAGACTCTATGGGATGTATACATAATGGTTGTCATGTTGTTGCTATACAGGCAGGGTAAATTCTGTAGCTCCCCAATTGTTACTGAGGAGGGGTGAGTGAAACATGGCCAAGGATGGGCTGAGTCACCAAAGAGCAGAGGGAGAGGGGTTTGAAGAGATGCAGCTCCCAACCCAAAAATGTGAGGGTGAGCCTGAGCGGAGTGTGAATGCAGTTGCCCTCGAGGAGCCTTGGCCATTCCAAACCTACCAGCAGAGCCAGCAGCACTGGAGCTACTGAAGGACCGAGGGCAGAGGTGACCAGGGGGTTTTTCTGGTTGCATGTGCTAACCCAAAGCTGCTAAGCACTGTCAGCTTCAGGGGCCCCAGTCTCAGAGGATTTGTTGTAGTGGCCAGCCAGGTACCCCGGTTTGGCGTAAGAGTAGTTTTGCATGTGCCTGTCTGTCTGAGTGTATTTCCTTGAATACTGCTCTTTCTGATTCCTACTTCAATCAACTGTTCTCAATAAAACTAAATTGACTGTGCCTTGGGTTAGACTACTTACTTTAGGTGACAGATGTATAGTGGAGATGAAGAACTCTCACATAGAAATAGCTTCATTCTTCCAATATGCAGTGATTTCTAGCACTCAATATGATGTCACTGATGTATATATTCATATGCATGTGCATATATACATGGATTTTTATTTATGTATAATTATACAAATCATATGTGAACATAAAGACATCATGCATCTAAGATCTGTATATAAGCAGCACAAGCCAGGGATTTAGCATTTTCAAATAGTTTCCCTGAGGTAGAATTCAGGGCAAATTTTAATGTGCTAAAACATAGCATATGTACACTGCACTCTGAGCAACCTGATCTAGCTGAAGATGTCCCTGCCCGTGGCCAGGGGGTTGGACTAGATGACCTTTAAAGGTCCCTTCCAACCTAAACCATTCTATGATCCTATACAGAAAACTTGTCTTTCTAAAAGTAGAATGTCAAAATCTTACCTTAAATACATTAGGGGACATATTTTTTCCATTTTTTAATGTTCACTCCTTTTTTTTTTTTTAAATTTCTCCTAGGATTTGAAAAAGATAAAATCCACAATGAACAATTCTGTTTCCTGATTATGCCGTGATTGTTTCCTGTTATTCTACTCTTTACATCCATTTGCTTTTTATGTTTTCCCAGTTCTTTGTGATTCACTGTCTTTTCTGTAGCACGGCTGACAGCAGACTAGTGAAAACTACTGCCTGGCCTGCTAACTAGCACATGACTTCTGTTTAGGTTGGGATTTGCTGTCAGTTTGGCCTCCTCATTTATCCCTGAGACATGCTTCTCTCACACAATTGCTTCTTTGCAATAGACACAATTTCTTTGGATCTCAGTTAACAAGTGATGACCAGCTGCCTTTTTGTGTTTCTTAAGAACTAGTGATGGTCCCCTTTCCTTCTGGACAGTGAGGTGACATCTCTTGTTCAGAACCATTGTGATGAAGATTGCAGCAGAATATTCTGGGCAGGCAAGAAGTGCTTGGATGCCTAACTGCCAGAAAGCTCCTGGTCTTCTCCCAGGAGCTACATATGCATCTTTAACATGAAGGTGGCTCCTCATCCTCATCCTGGGCCCACTGCTGTTCTGCTGCATCCTGCTCTTCTCATGTGGGTCATTCCTAGTCTACTAAAACAATCCTCATCCACAACTACTGTAGGCAGAATGATCTCAGGAAACCTCCTGGTGATGAAAGTGTGCTGAAAAACCAGCACATAAAGCTTAAAAGCTCCTTCTTAAAAAATAAAATTTGGTAAAATCTAGAAATCATGGGAGTTGAGAAGGGAAATACACACCTAGAGATTTCAGATTGATAAAATACAGGAATCTTCGCATACAGAATTTTATTTTAAATATATGTAAGAAAAGTGTGTGCATGCGTGTGTTTGCAATGAAAATATCCCCCAAAATAAGTTGCAATAGGGTGAATATTGTTGTCTAGATTATCCTTCTTATTTTGTTTAATGCCACTGACAGGCCTGTTTTATTGATGGTCTTTCACACCAATAAAGCTTTATGGTTAAATAAGAAGAGCAGTATAAATTATTAGAAGATTGCACGAGAAAAGTTTGAATGGTGGACTCTGAACTTGTCAGATATTGCCAAGCTCTCAGGATAAATACCTGTTTAACAGGTTATCCATCAAATTAGATTATATATGAAGGAGGATTGAATGAAGGTTCTTCAAGATACCACAACGGGTTTCTTTCTATTCATAAAACGATGAAAAAAAAAAATAAAAAAATCCAGAGTAATTTTTTGAGTAAATAGTAGCCTTTTTATTTTTGATAGTCTTTTATAAAATAAAGCAAGTTAGTATGTATATGAAAATAGTCTGTCTTTGACATTTTTTAATACCATGCAACTTCCTTGGAAAATATATTGGGCGTTAGAGATAACAGGGACTGGATAACCAAACTTGAAAAATTCTGAAGAAAACTACAGTAGAGAAGTGTAAATGAAAGCGAAGTTATTAATCAGTGTCTAAAAGTCAGGCAACACTTCTTCCTGTGGACTCTCAATGAAATTTAATGGCATATTTTCGTACAGAAAAAGAACCATTAAAAAACAATTTTTTTTTTCTTATTTTCTCTCTCTTTGCTGAGTGAATTGCAGTGATTGTTTAGCAGGCCTCAATAGGTATAGGACTGCTGTTAAATTAGTTAATAACAAAAACAGATTTAGGAGAGTATGTGTCAGGGCATTAGTTAACATGTTAGCCAGCCCTTCTCTGTGATTAGTTCCATCTGTAATGGTCCATGCTGGGAATTTTTGCACCTGGCTTTGGGGGCCAGTCACTGGTCAGAGTCAAAGGCAAGATTTTGGATGTCCTGGGGTCTGACTGGCATATGCCAAAATGACATTTTATTGGCTCTGAACACCGATGAATGGGGAAGAACATGAACGTGATGTGTAGAAAAAACATAGTGTGGCTAGAATATAGGTACTTAAAGTACAATCCAGTGTGCTGAACTGATATGTGCAGCAGCTCGGTATTCTCATTTGATCCTGCTACCAGCTAAAAGCAGTGGCTCACTCAAGTGTACTTGAGAAATTCATTTAGAAGAAATTGTGAGCAGAGGAATATATGAATCCCAGCTACATACTGAATGGGTTTAGAAGATTCCCATAAAATATTAACTCCCGCATCCAGCAGTTCAGCCTCACATGACACGTAATCAGCACACTGTTCTCTCTTGCAGAAGCTAATCCGCTCACCTTTCTAGACCATGCTTAACAACGCATTCTCTTCAGTAGCCTGCTGTTAGTTCTCTTCTTTTCTCACTGCGGCTTTTCACGCTCCTGCAAAACTGACCTGCTAAAATAGCTTCTTCTAGCAGAAAAAGTCTTTCTGTGGTTCATACTATCACAAACTTAATTAAATACTTTTCACTACATTTAGTAAAGATCTGTCTCCTGGCCAAATAGATTCTCAGTCTATCTGGTTTTCACCTTCTGGGTCATCCTTGAAAAAATATTTAACATATACTTATGTGCTAAAATGAGTAAATTATTCTGCATAAAGGAAGTGAACATATTGACAGAGGTGAAGAGGCTGAAGTAGGTAAGTAACAACGCACTCTTTTGAGTACTGTTCATATAGGAGTCTCTTTGTATTTACATTGGTCAATTCACAAAGTTTAGTTAACTGCTTGTGAACCCAATTAAAAAGAGATAAATAAAACCTACTGGCCAGATTTTTCAACCACAGCTTTTACTCAGAGGATGGCAATCCCTGAGGGGTGACCTTAATCACATGACAGTGATGTACTGTATCATGTTCGGTTGTTTTCTTATCTGTTTCTGAAACTGATGGATCAGATATCGGAGCTTGTTTATCATGTTCAACTCCTTGTCTGTTTGATTCAGTAAAAGTTTTATCAGATTTAACATGTTATGTGTTTATCAGGTGATATGTGTGTTTAATGTGCAATGCAATAGATAACGATAGTGCTGCGAGGGCAGGGAATATGTCAGTGTTTCCATTATAAACCTCATTTGCCGGGGTTTATCACTGAGCCACAGCTAACTGGCTGTCAGCTCAAACACACTTTTTAAAATAAAATCATAATTATATTGGTTTGACTATTTTGTATTGAGAAAGCTAGTCCTAGGAGTGCCTATTGTTTTAGAGGCTTTGCACTTAATGCAAAAAAAATTACTTCCAATAGCAAGCAGAAGTGTTTTACTCCACACTTTTATGAACAGAACTCACATTATCGTTAATGGGTCTTATGTCTATTTCTCATTTGATAGGTCTACATCTCCATATATTCACTAATGGGCAACACAGTTCTTTTAGCTTAAACATAAATAAACAAAATGCTTTTGAGATATTTTATGCTTTTAGAGTAATCTAAGCCTTGAATAAAAAAATAAGTTATGCTGTATTTAAATGATGTGAATAGGCCCTTTCAAACAAAATTTCTGCTAATGCAATGACAGGGTCTTTCTGCTTGGGAGAGGGCTATCAGGAAATTCTTACAGTGAAAGACAAGTGCTTGTGTCTGTTAGCCTGCATTCCTGTTTGGTATGTGACTGCTTGTGGCTTCTTTCTTCCACTTCCCACATATTTAACTCTGCTCGAGTAGAAACATGGGTTTCTGCAGAAGCTGTTCTCTAGAGCAACCTCTGCCTAGCGGATGTCAGAGGAGACAAGAGCCTGCTGTGTGGGTCCCTGTGAGACAATCAATATCCCCGGGCTCAAGCAGAATCAGGCAGCATCTCGACTCACACCAGCATAGGACTCAGTAAGCTGTACTGATGGGGGCAAAATTTTATCTGTAGGTCAACTATGGTTTTTATACATACATATTTATATAAGGGTATTCAAGGAGATATATGTGCATTAAAGGGATCCAAGAAACATATATAGATGCATGAAATATTACCAGCTGTAAGACAACAGTTCATAATGTTCATAAACAACATTTCAGTGAGCAGTCAGGGTAACTAAAGTGTACCAGCAGTAGAGTAAATGGGCTAGCTGGTCACCATTTCCACAGCTGAAGGTGCAGAACGTCATCCCAAGAAGCAGAATGAGTACTGGCACCAGCAGGTGCATTTTCTGCCCTGTGAAAAAGAGAGCATAGCAGGTTTAAAGCACAATATTCTCAAGCCTTACTGCATGAAATGTCAACCTAAGTTTAGCAACACCATTCACAGAATGGAAGAGTGGAGTTGCAGCCTAACTCCTACTTCTGAACAAGTATTTTTTTAAAATAGATACATAAATAGATAAAAACCTTAGTTCAGGGTCCTGGCTTTCAAGCTTGGAAAAGAGATCTGACATTGTGGGTAGAGAGCAGCTCCGAGGAG
>NW_010264488.1:0-18145 GCF_000690775.1 Eurypyga helias
GGAGGGAAAGACAAGGAAGGTCGTGAAGTTAAGAACTATTTAGTATGGAATATAAATTAAAATTACAGTGGCACTACTAATATTAACAACAGCACTACTAATAACTAATTACAATACTAGAAACCCCCTCCCTCCCCAGCGCTCCCTCCCCCCTTGGCTCACTTCACACAGCTGAGACAAGTTTTTAGGCTTTTGCACTCCGTGATGTATCCCATAAAAAATCACTTTTTCGTATTCCTTTATCTTTTCCTGACATGCTCCTGTATTTGATCCCATCCTGGATGCTCCCTCGGGAGAGATGTGTCCCTGTCCGCTACTGCCCCGTGTCGCCGTGTGACCGCTTCCCCGGCATGTCTGGCACCAGGTCCCGTCTGTGCTGAGCAGACCCTCGAGAGGAGCTGGAGCATCAACCCGTCGGGGTTCTGAGCCATCGTTCCGGTGCCAATGGCACTGCACATCCCCGCGGGAGTCCGGGTCAGATCCCAGTGCTGGCTCCCAGCTGAGGAGCTCAGAGCAGCGACCCACACGTGCACAGCTGGAGCTTCGCCCTCGGGCCCCAGAGCCTGCCCCACGGGGCTGTGATTGCTGGGCTTGGTCCTCCAGTTCTGCCAGACACCGGACTCCTTACTTCCTCTTCCCCACCTGAACTATCGGAATTACATTGCCTTGGAGGGCTACCAACACTTGGACATCCTCCCCCCGATTTTTTCCTTATTCCACAACCAGCACAAGAAGGATTTTTTTCTCCCGTTTTCTCCTCATTCAGAGCTTTGGTGGGCATGATGAGGGGAGACCCCCCATGCACCCGGTGCTGCAATAAACCATCATTGGCTCCTGAAGGGCCGTTGGGGTTGGAGAGTTTTCTTGGGGAACCCCCCCTGCTGTCCCCCTCCCACCGGGGGTGCTGCCCGGCAGATCGAAAACCTGGAAATGCTGTTACAGTTGGTTTACCTTTTTTTTGGTGGGGGACGGGGGGGGAGGGGAAGGGGTGGGTTTGGGGCACAGAATAGTAGCTTTTGGCTGCAAAATAGTATTTCTGAAGTCTCATACACTACTGGCAATTCCAGAGACCTTTGCCTATCCTGAATAAAGGCATTGAGCAGCACTTTGTGTGACAAGCCTCAGGAAAAAAGGGGTCAAACCAATGCTGAATTACATGGAGATAAGAGTCACGCGGGTCAAAGGTCACTTTGAGCATTCAGCAGCAGCAGACTGATCAGTCAAAGGCGAGACAGTTGACTGACTGACAGCTATTGCTGGTGTAAGTGGGCTCCAGGGCAGAATCGGGAGTGTATGTTACCACAGCCCAGGGAAAAACGATACTGCAGAGAGCATTCCTAACTACGGGCAATTCCTTAGCTACAGCTATTGCGAGCAGCTCCAGGCAGCATGTGGAGAAGGCTAATGAGAACCACCGTACTGGCTATGCAGAGAAGAACACTGAAGGATACATGTACGCACTAGGAAGCAGTTCTCTTTTGGGGAAAAAAAACCCCAAAACACACCAGCTTTTATGACCTTCTGTAAGCTGACACTTTCAGCATGGAGCTGGGACAGGAATTATCCGTGCCTTTCTGCGTATCGGTGCAACAGGGACTATCCCAAATCCAATCCCGTAACAGAACCGGGCGAGGGGTTTTGCACGGGTAGCTAACTGTACAACGCGCTGTAGTACAGGCTTGGGGAAGGCTTGCAGTATTCCTGTATCACCAGAGACACAAAAAAGCCATTGTGATAAACATTAAAACAAAAGCCAGTTATGACCAAATAACACATCTGATGAAAGACAAGGAATCCCGATGGACCCAGGAATTGTCTGGCAATTCTTTCCCTCAAAACAATTACCGCATTTTTCACAAAGCAGCATCAACCACCCTCAACAGATAAACTCGACAAGCATTTCTGCCTCCTGGGGTTTTCAAGGGGTTATTCTGACTACTGAAAGCCTGTAGTGTTATTAAATTAAGTCACATTAAGTGAATTGAACTGAGAGCATTAATCTGGGCAAATTACTTCCAACAATTAGAAAAGCTTGGCTGTAGCAAAGTCAGACAATAGTTTCCATTAGAGAACAGAAAAATAATGCTGTATATAACCTCCTTTCGCTTAGATTTTAAAGCTCAAGGAAGGTTTTCATCCTACTGGGCTACAATTTAGAAAGTATTTCCTGGACTGCTGGTGGAGTAGATGCCCAGTCTTCCCTACAGAGTTATCCATGAAGTGCCTGGGACTATGGTGACAACACAGCCTTTGGAGAATCCTGAATTCCAGCTGAGGGGGAAGGTATGGGAAGAGAAACATATAGCATTCTTGTACTTGTTTTGAACAACTGTCACTGGGAGTTAAACCTGACTGGTCACATTCCTCATGCACATTTACAAGGTTGTTTTGGCGGAGATGGTGACATCTGCAGTAGCATCTGTCCAGGGTAAGGCTTGGAAGAAGTTACTCATTCTGCAGTTAGGCTGGAAATAATACAAAAAGTTTCCACAAGTCAAAAGCTCCCGTTCTCCCCCGTCCTCTTTTGAGGTGTTTCTCCTGCATTTCAACCATCCAATCAACTGCACTGCATCACACTTTTAGTCAATCACTTCTAAGGTGGGCTGACACTGACTTTCTGCCTATCCCCACATTCTCATTGTTTACTGCCCCTGACACCCGCTCACTTGGCTGAAGGTGAGTCTCCTGCCTCCGGTGCTTTCAGCCACACCAATCCTCCTTCGTCTATTGCGTGCACATGGAAAATGGATCTCTGTATTCTGTTAGAAACAGTTCCCTCGTTTTGTAAAAGATGCATCAGGTCCCTTGCTTAGACAGCCCTTGTTTTTTCCTACAGTCACCTCGCTTTCATGACTTCAGAAATGAATTTCAGGCAGTATTTCCTTTTTAGTCATTTGTCATCAAAAGGCTTCTTCCCTCCCCCCCACCCCCGGACCGAACCCATAGCATGGCAGAGTTCAAGAAAGGGAGCCTCTCTGCATTGTCCGCAGCCCACATTCACAGAAAGTGAAACATCTCAGCACGTCGGCATGGACTCTGGGAACAGACTCCCGTGTTATTTATCTTATTATTAGGAAAAGCTTTTGAGCCACATTTCCAGGAAGTGACCATACCGATCCCTTGAGTACGGGCATGTTTCTCCACTGAGTTTCTCTGAAGTACAGAGGACAGAGTTTAGCAGTGCTTCCCTGTTAGGTCCTCTGGATCTCTGAACGTGTAACCCCAAACGGGGTGTCAGTGTGACACATCAGAGCACCAAGTGGTGCAATGTTATGCTGGTCCTCCTCCCTTCTTTTTAGACGGGCAGCAAACCAGACTACCGGGCACTGCCACTCGAGCGCTGTGGCCTTGGACAAGCCCTGTTCGTCCTGTGTGGAGCAAAGAACAACGTGTGCAACACGACAGACCCCAGCATCCAAAAGAAAAGGAAAAAGCCCTCAAGCCTTACACGGAGTATCAGAATCATCCTTCCAAAAGCAGCCCTGCTGGGACGCATGTATCAGGCCCTGCAGAGGAAGAAGCTAGTGGATTTATCCAAATGCTTTCAGTAGATGCTCAGCTCCATCCGCCAGTAAGTGACACGCCTAAACTGGCAGCCTGGGAAGAAAAGCCTGTTACGACAGCATTTTTCATTCTCATCAGCAGAAAGTCTGTGCTGAATGTTGAAGACAAAAGCGTTCATTGAGGCAAATACGGAGAGTGCCTCATTCATGAGAGAATGAGAAAGGGAACGGGGAAGACACCCTGCCATTTCGCAGGCATGCGAGTCTCACTGAACAGCAGCGCAAGAGCGCTGGTCTGAAATACCACCCGCCGTAAATTGCCTGCATGCAGCCTATTCACAGATGTCTCTTCTCTGCCAATCTGAAGTGGCTATTCTCTCAGCCATTTAGGAGTAAATACACACTTGTGACGCACCCAGATATCACTGACTGCATTCAAGTGTCTGTCATACAAAACCACTCTTGAGTCCAGCGAAGCTGAGCAGAAATTTTTTACTTCTTAAAGGTCAGTAACGACCACTTCATTTCCCTGCTCTGTGCTGAGGATGTCTTCCCTGCAAAGCTCTGGTGTCGTCTGAGAGCCTGGTACAGAACCAGCTCCCCCAGCTGCAGAAATAACGGCTGGAAGTCAACAACCGCTGCTTGCTCACAACCAGCAGTGGCATGGCCCTCAACTGACAGAATTTGCCTCAAAAGACAAAATTTTGCCCCCAGACTCTCTGTTCTAAGAGCAACCCCCTGGAGTATTGCAGCTTCCACTGGAAAAGGTGAGCTGTTCATCCACAGGTCACTGTGCCAGGTCTGAGCAATCTCAGGGTGACATCTAGAACTAAGTGCAGAAGGTGGTTCTAGCATGGCACAGCCAAACACTCTTCATAAATTCCCTTGGGATTCAGCAAGCCTGAGGAAAAGCCATCAGGGTACAGAGAATGTGACTTAGGAAGTGGCTTCTCGCCCCCAACCTCCGTATCTGAAGGTCTTTTCTTAAGCTTTTATCGCACTTGTAAGTCTCTTTAAAGGGCCTGCTGCATTCTGTGGCAATACAGCCAAACTCGAGGTTTCTTGACACATTGCTATCAGGTGCACTGAGATGTTTCTTTGTGCAAAAATGGGTGTGTAAATCCTCCCGTGCTCGAAGCAGGGTCAGGAATAAGGTCAGACCAAGGTGCTCAGAGCCTGTGAAAAGGAATTGAAGCAAGCAACCTCTAAACGAAGACCAAGGGGGAAAAGATCCCTTCCCCCTTGATCCCACAACTGCCACTGCTGAAAAGACTGTAGACAACTAACCTTAGAAGTACATTTCCAGCAGTCATTTGTCACCTGTAATGTATTTGGTTCGAATCATATAAAATCTCTTGTGAAGGAAGTCTTACGTATTAACAGGAGAACAGAGTTAATGTCTGGGGAGAAAAAAGGAAATAGAGCTGGCAATTATTTGTGAGATGCATTAAAATACCCTAATGCTGGCAAATGTGAAAAGTGATCTCCTATTGCTCCGTTTCCATGACCCAGTACTGCATAATGTGGGTTCTTCCCATTTACCAAATGCTTCAGATCAGCATGAATGTACAACAGAAAATGAAGATCTAGATTGGTGACAACTGTTGTGTAAAGAATTCTGCTGTCCCGAGCTGCTGTGCTCTGGTAGAGTATTTTGGAAACGCTAAGCGGGGTACTTCATACTTGGTTCCTCTGGACAAGCATCCCAAAGGCTGCAGTTTCAGAGGCTGAAGCACATGCAGGACATGCTCTGTTGCCTCCTTAGGACATGGAAGCAGGGGTTTGCCCTTCTAATCTCATTTTTTGCTGTTCTGATACACATAATCAATGCTAAGAGGTTTTGTTTGGAATAAAATCTATTTGTCTGGGAGCAGAACTGCTTTCTGCTCTGCACAGTTCCCTGTCAGTAGGACTGTTCCTTGATGCACTTGTAGCTTAAGGCACTAACAAACAGGAATTACAGAAATGGAATTGGACGAATCGCTTAACTTCTGACTCACAGGCTCTGGATTATCTGCACCTTCACATTCACTGCAAACCAGTCAAAACCAATGAAGTCTGGTGAGGCAGCACATTATATGGCCAAAGTGGAAATGAAAGACCTTCCTAATTTTCTAAATGCTTGTGCCGCACCTCTTCCATGAGTTGTTATTTCAGTCAGATGAGGGAGGCCAATTTGTCAAAGCACGTGGTAGAGCGTTTGGGGGGCACTCAACAGTTAGCAGCCATTTGGCTAACTATGTAAAATTTGGCAGTTACATGGATAACTGGGGTGGCAATGAATGGGAGGAAGAGCTCACACACCTCATACTGATCCAAGTTATCTGGAAAAAACACTGGACTGAATTCACCTCTGGCATGAATGAGAGCAGTTTCACTGCGAGCGACACAGTAACAAAGTGGTTGAGCTTTTTCTCTGTGATGAGCTGAGTTGATGGAGCTCAAGAACACTGACAGTACTACTCTTCTGTGTACTGGTGAACCATTCTGCTAGCTAGCTTTGTTAACTGCACCTATGAGCATGTGTTTATTCACATTTCTTATGGGGGGTGATGACAAAGGAGCAGCTTCACTGGCAGAATAGCACTGTAGGAGCACCATAATAACAACACTGCTCTTTTCATTGCAAGTTTTGTCCAAAGTCCATCAAAGATGATACACATTTAGCTTGTACATAGCTCAGAATATGAAGATCAGCATGCTAGTTAATCCCAAATTATTGATTAAATTTAAACAAACTGGGAGGTTTTTCCCAGGCTCAGCTGGACTGCGGCATACCAGACAGCAAAAACAAGGCTAAATTGCTTTTTCCAATCAATCGATCTAAACATCAGCCACAGATCTAGCAAGTCCACAGTTTGTTAAAAAGTGTGTGTTTTTAGTGACAGCCACAAGCAACCAGTCAGCCCAGGTAGGACAGTATTTAAAAGCATAGAAAAAAGCCACTGAATTTGTCCCCAATTGCACTGAGGTAAGAGTCTATTCCTTCGCACAGCCAGGGCAGCATTAGCACAGCCTCTGGAAAGACTCGTCTCATATGCACGATGGTGACCTGCTTTGAGAGTTATTTTTGGCAAGTCATATCTAATCTATAGTCTGACATTAGGAAATCGACGCAGAGCTTAGAACCAAAAAATGAGGTTTGGTTACAGTTCTGCATAAGCATGCTTTTGTTTTTAGAGGTTGACAAAGATACAACACCAACACGTTTAACTAAGACTCTGGCCAGATTCTTCTAGGATCCATACTTGAATTATGATAAGGGAAGTTCCCAGATTTTATTTCTAGCCACAGCACAGAAATCAATACAACCTCATGCTCCTGTCTGTCAGCTCCGTTTGCTGGTCCATGCTGTACTGCCAGCACGGACCACTGGGACAGAGACATGGACATGCTCTCCAGAGGCTGGACCAAGCGCAGGTGCAGGACTGCTGTCGAGGTTTTCAACTGGCAAGAGGTTTGCAGCACAAGAGAAGCCGTCTGCCTACTGACACACAACCACCCTGTGCCCCTGTGATCCAGCCAGCCCCATGGACACTGCCGGTAACTCTTCTTCTTCAGCAGCCCCCTTGCTGGACCACAGTGCCACAAAAGCCTGCCCTTGCCATGCTCCTTATTGCCCAGACCTAGAGCTAGTGCTCAACCAGTTCCTCCGAAGCCCAGAAGGCTTCTTACCACATCCCTGTCATAGCTCACCCACCGCCTCCTCCAAGTGTCGATAGAGCCCTTACAGCGGTTTTCTAGTTTAACCTTCCCAGCACACATTCCAGCAGGAAGGCCAACTGTCTCCCACAAAGACAGCTGTGAAACCAGCATGCTCTGGGATAACAGCAGAATGCAATTCAACTACCCAAGTTCCAGAGTCCCTCCTCTACAGAAGAACGAGATCTACTGGCTGTAGTTTGTACCCAGCTATTCTAGTTGTTGATAAGGTCAAAAATAACCCCCAAGAAGCTCTGATACTAAAAAAGCTCGCCCTTGCCATCAATACCCTTTCAAGGCCTCTACCTGGAACGAACGCCTCTCCGACGCCTCTCTAGATGCAGATCTGCCACCTCCAAGCTACCATTTATCCAGAACATGCCTTGAACGAGTTCTCCAGCTCCCTTTCCGAGAGCAGTGGAGCCACCTCCAGGTACACCCGCTCCTTCCAGCTGCCGCCCTATGGAGCAGCCAGAGCCACTCAGTACTCGCGGGCAAGGTTTCTCGGGCGTAGGGCTTAAACAGTGTTCGTGCAGGCAGGGTAAGTGAAAATCCCAGTCTGGCCTTTAGGAACCTGCTAACAGACATACCAGACCTTGGGACACACAGACACAGGACAGAGGCTACAAATACTCAGGGGAGAGTGGATCCTTGCTGAAAGCCCGATGAGGGAAGCACCAAGAAAAAGACAGCTACTCCTTTGTTCCAAGGGGCCTTTTTCTTTAAGTGCTGGTCCGCTGCCTGGTACATGTCAGCGTGGGAGAATTCTGTGCACCTTATATGGTCTGTTCTGAAATGGATTGTTCTTTTAATTGCTTCTCCGATTTTTTCAACCTATAATCACATAAAAACATTTTCACATAATTGTCTTCATTAACTGAAGTCATCAGTGCACATAAGAAATGTATTTGACCCAACTTTGCCGTCAAAACCTTCACAGAAGTCAGAATTACTGCTACGTGACTTCACAGTTTCGTTTCGTGCCCAGTATACCTCCCAGCCTCCTTAGGAGCCAGAGTTCCTTGCTCAGCATCTCGCGCAGTTCTATCGCCCGGGACTCGAATAAAACCGGTTCCAGTGAGGAGACCGTCGGGCTGAGGCTGGTTGTACACTCGCTGGAGAAACATGAACGCGGCTAAAAAAAGGAACTCGGACCCTGATAGGCCAAGCGGAATTCCGCTCCGCACGCTCTCCCCCCACCCCCTCCACCCCCCCAAGTTCCAAGTGGTGAAAAGAACCTCGGAAAGCCTTCCGCTTGTTTGGCTCACAGAAAAATATCTCTGCCTGCGCTTAGCAACACTCTGAATCAGAACTTTTAGCACAAGATCAGTTTACGGAGCCCATTCTGTCGCCCCAGCTCTGCAACGCCTTTCCTCCATCTTCCTGCCTTTTAGAACTCCTCAGGGCTGAGGAATTTCTCAGGAGACCCCACTCAAGGAAGGATCTCCACAGCTGCCTTTCAGGATGGCACTCTTTCAGAGTGTCTTGCTCGTTTTTTTCCAAAAGTAAGTTCAGGGGAAAGGCAGGGAGCAATAAAAACTCCTCGGAATTCAGACGGGAAAATGGAAAAGGCACGCTGTGTGAGCTGACTGCAGCACGCTGGGGTTTTGCCTCCTGACAGAAAGCAGAGCTGCACACAAAAGGGACAGCACTACTCTTTTCGGTCTCTACTACAGTATTGCACAGGAAGGGTTTTTAAATGATGAGCTGAATTTGTGCAGGTAGGTGAAGGCACAGAGGAACTGGCTAATGCAGAAATGGGGGGAGTTTGATCCTTCCCAGCAGCGCGTTCCCTCTAAAAAAAAAGCTTCTCACCTAGCATGGTTCAGAGTTCCAGCACGGCAGCCAAGAGCTGACGGTGCTTCAGATCACTAGAAAGACCTTGATTGTGGATCCTGATCCTGAATATATTCTGCACCTATCTGAAAACATCTCGCCTTACTAAAAAAACAACGAATGGCAAAAGGAAATGGCTGGTAACAAAGCTTCAAGGCAGCTGCCTAGAATCTTTTGTGGTAATTAGCCCACCTGAGAGGCCTCAAAAATATAAACAGGACTCATTAAATACAGAAGAATGACATTTTCTCCATTCATGGAACTATACGTCAGCATTTGTAAGCCCTCATGAAGGCATGGAGCTCTTACCCTAGTTAGACACGGTAATCTAAAATTGGGAAAAAATGCAGGGGCAGCTAGCTGTCGATTTATCAGTGATGGCATTTTCTGCAAGACTGAAATGCTGCATAAAGGCTTGGAAACACCTAACCCCAGTGCCAGCTTCTGCAGTGAGGAAAGAAGAGCTACGCCAACAGCAAAGACACCTTCACGTTCTGCTTGACCATCCTCCGCGGTTTAAGGGACGTGGCCTGAGGCCACAGTCGTGACATGAGCTTTATGTAACACTGGCAACGACAGAATTCTCGTAGGAACTGGGGAAAAAATCCTGTATACCTACATGCACTAAGTTGGAATGGTGCGTCTACCCCGCGGGGCTCATGCTGCACCTCATAGAATCACAGACTGGTTTGGGTTGGAAGGGACCTCAAAGATCATCTAGTCCCAACCCCCCTGCCATGGGCAGGGACACCTTCCACCAGACCAGGTTGCTCCAAGCCTCATCCAGCCTGGCCTTGGACACTCCCAGGGATGGGGCATCCACAGCTTCTCTGGGCAACCTGTCCCAGTGCCTCGTAAGATCATGAGATCTTTAGCAGGCAAGTGAAACCGTATGCAAGTGTTCACATGGGGTTCATCACAGCAGACAGAAACCCAGCTGTCTGCTTACCTACGAGTAGCATTTCGGACTGTCCTTCAGCCAAGAGGACAATCCTCCACGGGCCGTGTGAATCTCAGGCTGATTACAAGCACCTGCACACATGGAACAGGTTGCCCAGAGAAGCTGTGGATGCCCCATCCCTGGAAGTGTCCAAGGCCAGGCTGGATGAGGCTTGGAGCAGCCTGGTCTGGTGGAAGGTGTCCCTGCCCGTGGCAGGGGATTGAAACTAGATGGGCTTTGAGGTCCCTTTCCAGGATTCTATGATTCTACGCGTAACAGACCTGCTGTTAGACATCAGCTTCCCACGGGAGAGCCAAGGGCTGTGCTCACAGGTATTCTGTACTTTGGCAAGCTCACCCAGCAATGAAATGGTATTTATTATTATTTTTTTTGTATCCAGAAGAGTAATTGGGTGAGCAGGACCCATCACAGCACAAGCTTCTCGTCTCTGTGAGACAGAAACGCACTCAGCAGCTATCCTGAGAGGAAACGAGAGAGCTCGGCACAGTGCTGTAGTAGCAACACACTGCTGCTTTGGAATGACAGACCCGAGCTCAAAGAGACAACCTGCTCTGCCCTACTAGTGGAGGGCAGAGAGCACACACGGAGAAGAGAATACGCAGTATCTGTCATTAAAAAAAGAAAGAATGACTGCAGTGGAAGCACTGAGAGCTCCATCACTGTAAAAGGATCAGAAGCTGAACACGTTTTGAGCAAAGACAGTTGTCTTGACTAGGACACGTAGGACACTACTGCAGCGCTCTCCATGGCAGCCCAGGAGCATCCGCAGCAGTGTGGTACGGAGCAGGCGTCCGTTCCAGCTCAGCTGCTCTGTGCTTTGGTGAAGATGCTGCGTGGGTACCCCCTGTCCCTGGTGTGGACACCAGGCACCTCTAACTCCAGCCTGTGCTTGTGCCGACGATCGTGTCGTTTGGCCAAACTGGAGCAAACGGAGTGGAAAGACTTTGTTTACAAACTGTTTACACACAATTGTTTACAAATCAAAACTCATAAAGGGGGAAAGTGTGAACAGTCAAACAGCGAGAGAGGCACTGAAGAGAAATCAGTGAGACAACTGAACGTGGACGAACTTTCAAAGGAAGTGACAGACGCATCTACGTGACAAGACACTCGACCCCATTGGATGGGGATTAGCTCAGTATCGATATTTGATTTAAAAGGACGATCAAGCAGGTCTAATTCATCTCTCTACTGATTTCCATCTAATTTCTCCCTCTCCTCTTTCTGAGTGGTAGTAGGATGACATTTCAAATACCAGTGCTCTGCACGAATTCCAGAAGCAACTTGTGCCAGTGGGAAGGGAGATGCCCAGCATCTGAATGAACGCAAGGGAGCTCGATCCACATTTCAGCTTCGTGCTGTTTCTGAATGCTTGCTCTTCTCCCTTCAGATCTGGAAAGCTGCAGATTGACAAATTTCTGGATTTTTTATGCTGTGATTCTTTTCTCCTAGGATCTATGCCCTGCTGGTTCTGGGAAACTTGTGACCTCTGCACATTTAATTAGAACTCAACTTTTTCCACAGCAACATATTTTGATGTCACAAATACAGAATCTGTCAAATCAAACAACTTTTGGTCACAGGAAGTCTAAATACATACAAACACTGAGCAGCAGTAAGATCTATGATAAGACACAGTTAAGAAAAAAATTAAAGCAGACAGCAAAAGAGGGACAGAAGTCCGGGCTTTAGTTAATTTGTAGGTCTGACCTTAGCGATTAATGAATCAATACAAACATAAAAGCATTACACTGCACGCCAAAGCGCTTTAGATGAGGAATTCTTACAATGAATTTCCTTGCAGCTGAGAGCAGATAAAACCTAGCGGATGGTCTGGCTGGTGTGCCCGGACTCACATGGCACAAAGGGAGTGAACTGTTCTCAGGAAATATTCTGGATGGGAAAAAGCCTTTCTCATAAGGAGGAACTAACTGTGCACACAGGAGGTGAAGGAAAAAGCAATCCTCTGCAACACAACCTGAGCTCAGATATTAACAGACCCAGGAATAATGCAGCTCGGTATCATGGGCTAAGAAAACCAATGTAGTATAATGCAGCAGTGATGCATGTTTTTTTCCAAAAACTGTATTTATGATACATATCTTGCATGTGACAGAAAGTATTTCCTTCAAATAAGAAAGACTGTGACTTTCTGTCTTTCAGCTACACTATTTATGTGTCACTGCCATCTTTCACTGATTCTCCATTACAGATGAGTTTTGGTAGTACTGTTCTTGACATCTGTGTGAGCTTTCTTAGCACATTTCAGTGTCAGCAGAGACATGCAGAAACGTGCTGTCACCTCTTCCTTGTAAATACCAAGAAAGGCACTGCCAAATTCCTCTCGAATATGAAAAAGTCTTGGACAAAAATAATATTACTTTCTGATTAACCAGATTTTGCTGACTGCTACCGTAGTCAGTTAACTGTGTTTCCCTTTCCTGCCTTAAGCCAAGGTTTGGCTTCGGACTAAGAAAGCATCCTTCAGTGTCACTACCAATACCATGCAAGACAACCACCCTTCTGCAAGGACACGCGTACGTAAGCATCAGGCCAGCAGCCGAGAGATCTGGGTGTGCTCATTACGCTTGTTACAAGAAATGTTGAACGGCATCAACAACTTCAAAAAGGAAAGGCAAACACCAATGTGGGAATAGCTGCTTTTTTTTCTCCCTCTGGTTAGCATTAGGCACACGATTACTATCCCTTTGTCTATTCCATCTGTTTCCACTTTCCATAAGGGACACTGGAATATTAAGTTAAAGTCGGTGTGTTTGAGCTTTGCAATGCTAGTACGGCCTTCCTGGACGCTCCACTATCACAGCCACCCTGCCCGGATGTGAGTCAGGGGAGAGGGGCACAAACCCACCAGATTTCCTAGCAGATACCTGGTATTGCCCCTCATCTGTCCCTGGTGCAAAAGAAACCGAAGTTCAACATTCCAGAAAACATACTTTGGTACCCTGCGAGACTGCCTCAGCAGGCACAGAAGAGATGCTGCTACTTGCATATGGCATGCAGGAGCACCAGCGTATTCGTGTGTGCCTCAAAAAGGACCAAATTATCTTTAAAAAACCGAACAGTACAAATGGATTGTTTTGGAGTTAGAGAAACACACTTTCCAGGGATGCCTTCCAAGCTCCCGCCTCCCACGTGTCTTCTGGCTGAGCGGCCAGGCCGGAGAAGCGGAACTGCCACTGCTTTTACAGAAATGGCAGCGTTCATTCACTGTCTGGGTGCAGTTTTCCCAGCTATTTCCACAGAGCCTGGCTGCCTCATGGGTCCTAAGGTTGCCATAACCTTAAACAGTCATATAAATCCAGAGGGGGAAATGGTCTGTCTCTTGTCTTGAGCAGAGAGCCAAGGAGAATGTCTACGGGCCTTTACCAGCAAAGTTGCCGAAAAAAGAGCCGAGACTCGGGGGTCCCTGACCTTTCCCAGCCCTCCTCCACAAGTATTAGCCTGCAGCCTGCTCTGCAGAAGCTTCTGCTCACCCAGGGAGCAAAATTAGAAATCTTCTCCAGGGACAGTCTCTCTTCCACCCAGCCGCTCAGCAGTGCAGCGAGGCACGGAAACCAGAAAGAAAAACAGGGAGTTGAAAAAACGCGCGGCCCTCCCTTCGGGTTTCCCACAGCCGAGCAGATGCCCCGACGTGCAGAGGGCCTGCTCCCGCCTTGGCAGCACAGCCCGGGCCTTGGCGCTTCGGCCTGCAGTGCCCAGGGGGGCTGCAGTGGTGCAGAGCCAGTGCCCGGCACCTTCCTGCCGCCCCGTGCGCCTAGGAAGCACGCACGTGTGAACGTGTTCAAACTGAGCAGCAGCAGAACTCGTAAGCGTTCAGATTCTCCCACTCCCACGTTCACACAAATGGGCACGGCACTGCATTAGTTTCTCAAAAGAGTTTTGGACTTCAGACTGTTACGTACGGCTCTTGGAAGGCTAACGATAACCCTACTGTTTCTTGGAAAAAAACAGGACAATCAGCATAGTCTCATTTTTACTGTAAGGCACCACAGGTCCAGGTTAAATTGACAGATGTGGAGAATCTTCCAATAAGCTAAAAATCAGATACTAAAAATAATCAACGGCAGCACAGGATTTTTTCTCAGTGCAATTCACTAGTTGCCAGGTTATGATCAGCCTTTTTAAGTGGAACCTACAAACAGTTTGGCTATCCAGTTTTTCTGACAGCTTCTCATTCCTGTCCCAAGTTCTGCCCAGGGCGGATGTGAGGCTTAGAGAGATCTGGCACCAGCGGGAGGGGAAGCGGCTGCCACATGGAGCTCCAGGTGCCTTTCACACGGGTAAAATGCCCTCTCAGCGCAGAATTCACGGGAGGTGGGGAAGCTGCTGTCCCAGAAACACAGGTTGTTTCAGCAGCACAGTGCCACACTGTGAGCATCTCCCTGTTTGCTTCAGAACTGGTTCCTGCTGGTGCTGCTAGACCCCCCCAAGCGCTTGTATCTGAAGAGGCCTTACCCAGACACCATCCCACTGGCTCCTGGGGGCAGCGAAGTGGTGCACGTGAGCTCTGAAATTCCCTGCAGGAAGGCAGAGTCTGCGTGCTCTGCCCAGTGGGCTCTCCCCCCAGGAAGGAAAAGCCTGGCCTCAGAATCTCTGATGAGAGCACAGCACAAGCTGTAACACAAGCCTGCTCTGGGCTGGGACTGCATACAAGGCACAATGTTTTCTCCTAAATAATCATAGAACATCTCAGATTGGAAGGGACTCCTGAGGATCATCGAGTCCGACTCACTGCTCCACACGGGAGTACCTAAACCTAAATCACATGGCCAACAGCGTCACCCAGAAGTACAGATATAGATAGTATACAGTCTATAATGCATAAAGTGATATGTAATATTGCATCCTGTATTATATGCTACACACTACATAGTATATATTGCACATTATGTACCTTTGTATGTTTTGTATGTTTTACATATATATAATCACCAGAAATACAACAGGATGTAAAAATGAACCTCTCACTCTTAGAAACCCTTGTCCTACAGGAAGTGCCCACTATTTTTCTGTACCCTTTCACTAGTTTTTATGCTTATACTGACAGTCACAGGTATCTCAGGTAGCCAACTGCCCTCTGCTCACAGATTTAAGTGCTTGTGCATTGTTCACCCGTAACCCAGCCGTCTAAAATCCACATGTAAATAAGCAATACAAACGCAGGGTTTTCCTCCTCCACTCAACCCCCTGTGGAGGCGAAAGGCAAAAAACTCGAATGGAGAGAAAATGTCCACTTTCAACTGCCTTGTTCGGTGTGAAAGCTGCAAAATTCATAGCTGGACTTTCTTTTTCAATCAATGTTACACAGTGGCAGGTCAGTGTCACACATGCTGAACTGCCCTCCAACAGAAGGTGCCTCCGCGGAGGTAGCGAACGAGACCAGACATCTCTTCAGCTAAACAGCTTGCTCCCCACTGCAGTGTCTGAAGGGGAACCATGAAGTGTATAGCATTAGGATATACATGCATTAAAGGGTTCCATAATATTCTCTCACCCTCCAGAAACTTGCATTTTAGAGGCTTCTTAAAGCAGGAGACAGCATTCCTGGGTATCCTTTACAGGAACGTCTTGATTTTCCCTCGAACCCACATAACCTTCCCATGTTGGCAGCATTCCACGGCAACGTGAACAGTCACCTCCTCTTTACTCGGAGCGTGATTTGTTGCCGCCTGCTCCCTACACTGCGGACAGCACACCAGCTTTACCTCTGCAACGGTTCCCACGGCTTCACAGAACCCTGCCAGAGCTCTTCCCTCTTCCCCAGTATTTTACTCCTTCCCAGACTCAAGTATTCGATGTATAAGGCGGCTTCTGCATGAAAAATAACCACATCCTCTTCCTTGTCCCTCTCACCCTTGTGTAAACCTCTTCCAGTTCCGTTATCTTCCCTCTGAAGCAGAGGAGTGAGAACTGTGCAGTGGGCACGGGGAACGTGGACAGTGCAGAAGGCATTCTGCAAGCCGCCTCGCTTGTCTTCACCGTTACAGACTAACGACAAGCAAAAACCCCAGCGACTATTACAGGCCTTTTCGCAGATTTCTAACAGCCAGCTTAGAACCAATTACTGTAATGTAAGCTGGGGATTCTGAGGGTTTGGGTTGTTTATTTGGTTGGGTTTTTAGCCTGGTGCGTCACCTAACGCTACCTACACTGACCTTTACCTTTCATTTGACACGGAATGTAATAGCATCCTCCTGTAATTTCCCAGGGAGATCGACGACCAGAGCCCACCATGAAAGGAAAATCTCCTCGTTATTTCCCATTCCCAGTCACCCAGGAATGCTGATGAGCCCTGCGGGACTGCTGGAACCTGACCGTTTCCTCAGGCCTTGCGCCTGCCTTCCGAACCATCCACGGGAACGTACAGGGCCTCCACTCCCACAGACCAGGCCAGCCTGGCGGTTTCAGTACTGAAATGTGCTTTCTGAAATACACCGTTACCGTTCTGCAATCATTTCAGACTGAAAAATCTCACCATGTTTTTATTTGGTTGTATTTCAGCGCGTTCCCTATTCCCGGGCGTAAGCCCAGGCAGCATTTTGCACATCAGCTGTCCAGCAGACAGGCCGTTTCCTCCAAACGAGCAAGGACGAGGCAGCGGCCTGCCAGCTCTGCGCCTCCGTCCCCAGTGCTAAAGCTCCCAGGGAAGGACGGCCCCAAGGGCCTGCAGACGCGGGCTGTCAGGACGCCCGAGGGAAGCGCAACCAGGGAGCGTTCGCTCAGCCAAACCGTGGGGTGGTGTGAACGAAGACCGTGATGTCGCTTCCAGGGCTTAGGCCTTGAACTGCTTCAGCAAGAGCCGCATAGCACCGTGTGTCCTTGTCGCTTACACAGCACCCAGACACGCACAGCTGGCAGCACACACACCTGCAGGCCCCGACACATGGAAGGAAACCCGCTCCGGTGGAAGATGGCGTTTGTCACTCCCTGGAACCAGCAGTAAACCGCCTGCATACAGCCAGACCGAGGAAAGCTTTTTACTGGAGAGAACGTGTTTTACAGCCGATTCCTAATGCTGCAGACGGCACAAAGACTTTGATCTGTCAGGAAGCTGAAACTACTGGTGTCTCCCTAGAGAAAGAGACTTGTATTCCCCCACAGCCTACAGCTATAGTTCAGACAGTGTGGCAGAGAGAAAGGGGAAAGGAAACGGCCAGGGCCAGGGCCAGGGCCAGGGGAAGAGGAGAACATGAGAGGAAAACCAAGAGGAATTGTGGATCTCCTCCCCTTTCTCTGCTCTTAAGTTTTGTGAGGAAAACAGATTACGTAAAGATGATGAACTTCAGTTCTATGCTATAATTTTACATCTACTTTTGTGAGGAAGTTAAATCATTAAACAACTAGATTAATAAAAAATAGTGGTATCAAAATGTGCAAGTGGTGGCAATAATTTCCAGGGCAGTTCCTCTCTCAGCCCAGTTCTACTGAATTCATCTTCACTTTACATCTTTCCAGACAATTTGAAATCACTAACTGAAACACCCAGGTTTTGGGTGGTTATCTCGACTATGGAATCCTGAACCACATGCTAAGATTAAATGGACGGCAAGAAGTGGGGAAAGCAGCACTCTGGAGCAATGAGCACACCATGTTTAACTGGCTCAGTCCAACCAGCAAAGGCTACCCAAAAAGTGGCTGTGCCCCTAAAGCATGTCTGAAATCCTAACAGCTCACTGGCAATTGGGTATTTTACTCAGGTCTGTAAGGAACCGTGTAGGATTCACAGCCTGGAACCACTCGAGCAGGCACCCACAACTTCATTTTCAAATTCCTTCAGAGCCCTCATTCATTGGCAACGCGGCAGAGAATGCGGCTGCTTTCACGCTGCGCTCCTTCCCGACACTGCCTGAGTTTTACTGCACCCACACGGGGAGCAGGAAGCACAAGGTGAATTTCTTTTGCTGTCAAAACATATTAACCTCCATCTCCCATCTTCTGCGGGTGTTTTACCTGCCAACCTGTTAGGTCAGGAGTGGGCACGAGCACAGCAAAGGCCACACCGCTGTTTCCAAGGACCTCTAACCTACAGGCCAGCATTGACCATATCCTGGGAACATTTGTGGGATGCAATCCCTTTGGGATTGCAAGAAGTGATCCCAGAATCATAGAATCCTGGAATGGT
>NW_010264489.1:0-1627 GCF_000690775.1 Eurypyga helias
AAACCATTCTATGGTTCTATGAAGTCAGTCTGTGAAAAATATGGATGTGGTGTTTTAAAGTTGTGGTGGGCTGACGCTGGCTGGAGGCCAGGTGCCCACCAAAGCTGCTCTGTCTCTGCTCTCCTCAGCTGGGCAGGGAGGAAAACCACAACAAAAGGCTCGTGGGTAAAGACAAGGGTAGGGAGGGATCTCTCAGCAATTACCATCATGGGCAACACAGACTCAGCTTGGGAAAATTAGTTTAACTTACTACCAATCAAACTATTCCCCATTAAGGAAGAAGCCACTTACCTGTTGTGTTTCAGTACCAGCTTCACCTTCCCGTAGCTGACAGTACACAGCTACAAACGAACAAAAGCAGCCGTTAGGAACACGCAAGAGAGCGACTCTCCGCTTAGGACCCAACGCTGCAATGCAGCGTAGGCCTCTGTGGGGAAGCGTGGCGTCATTCAACACGTACTCGCAACGTCATTACGCTTAGTGAACCAGCCCGAAAAGGTATTTTCCGAAGACGCGCACGTAGCCAGGAGAGCAGCTACAGGCATTTGGTTTTTGTCCCCAGTTCCACTCTGTTCCCAAGACTGTGAGAATGCAATGGCAGGACGAGGCAGGTGTACAGTGCCCGGCTATTCCAGCCTGCTCCCACATTCACAGTCTTCCAGAGCAAATCCAAAACTTCCCCCACGCGCAATTCCCATTGGCTAAAGCCTGCACGCAGGCGCATGGGTATGGAGGTTTTTAAAAAGGCAGGAAGCACGCAGGATACACTGCGAAAACAGCGTGTGTGCAGCAATGGGCTACAGAACAACAGAAATGAGGTAAGGCCTCTGCTCTCTTGGCAGTGACAGGACTGAGCAAGACGGTGAACACGAGGAAGGAGTGAAAAATACACCAACTGGGCAGAGGCAGCAGGACAGGATTTCAGTAGCAGCAGCAGATATATCTCCCCCGCCAATAACACAGCCTCACCTTGATAAACTGAATTATTCCATCTGGGACACCGGTCTTGCTCAGTTTCTGCAAGTACTCCGTGATGTCGCTGGTCTGCAAGCCGACGCTGACAGCGGCGTAGAGCGAGTACGCGGTCAGCTTGTACTCGTGGATGTGGGTCGGCCTGCACACGGGCTCAGCGATGGCAACCAAGAAATCTTGCGCGTATTTGTAAACCGGAGAAAAGGCTTCCAGAAAGATGTGGCCGTCAGGAGCCTAGGGAGGTAAGAAGAAATGCCGAAGGCACCGCAGCGTTAGCTGAACGGACTGGGGAACTTCCTATATGGCAGCCACGACACAGAGCTGTTTAAGGTAGCAACGTGTCACTGGGCTCCAAAACCCGGGTTTGCCCTGACAGGGGTTACAAGGAGAAGAAGGGAGACGCGGGGACATAGAGCTTGTGCCTTCCGAAAGGGTCCAGACGTTGCCTGGGCCACGTCCCTTCTGTGGCACAGAGAACGAACCGCACCCCGAGGGATGAAGCTTTTCCAGACTGACACGCCGGGGCGTTATTTTGGTTTCTAATGCTAAGCAAGCCGTGCGAGCGGGGGGCAAGCTCCCAGCCCTCTCCCCCCAAACAACACAAGACCCCTCGCTCCTTTCTGGCAGCACGAACGGGGAGGAGACGGCACCTGCG
>NW_010264490.1:0-4043 GCF_000690775.1 Eurypyga helias
GGGGCTCCAGCCCTCGGAGGATCTCTGTGGATCACCTTGTGATCATCTTCCCAGCATCACAGCCGCTCCAGTGCCAGGAAGCTTCTCCCGGATCCTGTTTCTCCTCTGTCCCAGCTCCCCTCCAGCAACACAGCCTGCGCCTGGGGAGCCAGGGGCTGCTCGCAGCAAAGGGGACGGGCATGTGTGCATCAGAGCAAACGGAGCGGGACCCTTGGCAGCACCTTCTTCCCCACCCCCAAAGAGACATGAGGGACAAGGGGGAACACAACCGAGGCACCCCAGACCCCTACCAGCCCCTTCTCCCCAGCGCCCACCCATCTCCCCTGGGAAGAGACGGTGGGGGGATTGCACTGCGAAGGGCACGAGTGGGCACACGCAGGGTACCGGAGGGATGCCCTGCCTGCCCCCCTCCCCAGCTCGCACCCACGTGGGGTACCGGAGGGATGAGGTACCAGAACACTCTAGCGCCAGCAGACTGGAGCAGAGCGATGCCCTGCCCCGACCGGGGAGGAATAAGTACGGGGAGGTCCCCCTCCACCATGAGACGCAGCTGCAGTGCAGAAACTGTCCCTCGATATAACGTCAGACCCTCAGTGGTTTTGTGGGCTGAGACACGAGCAGGCTCCTTATGCTGCAGGGAGGCAGCGCTCCTTCGCTACCTGGTCCAGGTGGGTCAGTGGGATCGCACCCATTCACACCTGCCCCCGTCTTTTTGGGCAGGTAGCAAAGCTTCCTGCCCAGGCTAGAGAAATAGAATTACTGCAAATACTGCTATTTCTGGTCAGTCTGAGAAATGCCACCTTTCCAGTCACTCCTGCCCTGTTAAAGGACCAGCTTTTAAACAGCAGGCAGGGCAGCGGGATACATAATGCCCTTCTCACAACAATCTTGCACTTACAGCCAGGAACTACTGAAACCGATGAAAGCTATTTACATCCGAGGCACAAGAAATGTTGCAGACAGAGCACTGCAATTTGGCAAGAGATGGCTCTATAATCACCAAGAAGGATCTAAACAGACAAACAAACAGAAAGGAAACTATACCATTAAGAATATCAAATAACAACAGAGAGAAAAACAACACGCCATCACTAACAGTAGCAGCTTGTTCTGGCTGCACATGGGAGCAGCCATACAGTCACGGGTGACTTTCTCAGCTCAGCAGATGCTAAAGAGTAAGACCAGGGGGCTGGAAGAGCTGGGTCCAAGTTTGCCTCTCCCACCCTTTGCTGCATCACCTTGGATCAGCCTTTGGACATCCTTTTGCCCCATGCAGCAATACAAGTGAGAAGTCTAGAATGTGCAACACTGCAGTCACACCTCCCTCCCTCCCAAAGTAGCTCTTCCTGGGCCAAATGACCATGCTTGTATGGAGAAACTACAGCTCCCCCACCTTACAAGTCCTACTAAATCCAGTTCAAGCCTTACCCCGTATTTGCAGGCTCACAAGGGGGCTGATGCTCATGGTGCCTGTCTTGCCCAGGCCACAAAGAAAGGAGGGTCTGAAGATGCTTTTGTGCATGTTGTGATGACATGTTAAAAGGAAATGGAAGGAATAAAAAGAGGGAGACCAGGTGATTTTAATGGCCATCTTCTTTCAAAGCACTACCATGTGTTTCAAATGAGACTCCAGCACCTGCATTTCATTTGACCAAGGGTTTTTTATAGGGCTTTTCCAGCTCGTAAGACCAGACCACTGGGGAAAAAAAAAATCCATAAAAGCTAAGTTTGAATTGCAGCCTCTTAGAGTGATATATAGCTGTTGTCCAGTGTGGGTAGGTAAGAACCACTATACTGTTCCCACATAACTCTGTCAGCATTACAAGATTCTCACTGGGCTGACATTAATGTTTCTATTAAGCCCCAGAATTTAGTACATATTACACTTTTCCTTTATTATTAGTCACAGACTGGATCTGTCTTTCTGTGAACTGAGAAAGGGATGATCCTGTTCATGCCTTCGAATTTTGTGCAAAATTTCAGTGTGGGCTTAGCACAGCAAGTTTGTGGGTACCCAACCAGCCTCTCCCAGGGCTCTGCCTGTGGTTCATGTGACACAGGGTAAAACAGAAATGTGTATTAGGGCTCTCCCAGACTGCTTTAGGCTGTATTTCAACTACTGAGCATTGCCAAAATCGTTGTTTAGGGTTTTTTTGAGATATTTCCTGCTCAGAAATAACACACCCGGACCCCAGTGCCCTCCTCTTGACTAACCATGTGTTACACAGAGTTCAGTGAGCAGACACTGGGGTGGGGTTTAGAGTGTGTTTTTCATAAATTACATATATTTTGGATGTAAACAGTGACTATTTGTTGAAGTGCTGTTTACTGTTTTCTTGTTTTGATTGTAGGCTTAGGGCTCAAAGAGATTCAATTTGAGAACACCAAGAGTGGCCTTTGCTGTGGTTTTCTAAGCAAAAGAGGAAAGTTAAATACTGTAACACAAACAGGGATGTGGTCCTCCCACTTGCGTGGAAAAACTCTGCTCTTGTTAAATCCTAGCAAATGAAAGCAACCAGTTGCTACAGCTTCTTCATGCGGCGATCACATGAATGGCTTTGCCTGATGAGGTTGCTGCCACCTCCGCGTCCCAACCTCCTGCACATCCTGATCCTCTTCTCATCCCAACTGCCCTCCCCTCCTGATCCCCTTTACATCCTACCCTCCATTAGCCCAGCTTACCACGTAACTGTTGCGTGTGCAGGAAGAAGAGTGGGGATCTCTGCTCTTGTTTTGGAGTCTTTCTAACAACTCTTGAGGTCTGTCATTTGCTGGTACTTTCATATATTTAGGTGTTGCTGTCCCCTTTTCATAGACCCCAAATCTGTGTGTATCACAGGGTTTGACTTCACCACCTTGGAAATCTCACCCTGTGCATCAGATTCCCCTTTTCAGGGGACAGTGCCTGGTGGAACCTAATTGGAGCCATTTTCAAGTATGTTCTTGTGTTGCAGCAGCTCCAAGACATGTAATAAAGACCATGGCCTCTCTGCATGGGGAGTTTTATTTTAGCAGGTGCCTTTAAGAGCCTTAATACCAGAACAGACAGCGCCAGGGCGCAGGCTATCATTCCTGGCAAAGTCACTGGGGCAATGGGAGGGGGTCAGTCTCCTCTTCCAGGCAGTGCGCTTACAGAGGCAGCCGCCTTCGGTTCCAGCTGGGTGCACGGGCAGAGAGAGCTTGGACTCTGCCCCTAATACATGTTGCCCATGTACCTGTAGAGAAGGCTGGGGGGAAATACAGCCTAGGTCTGTCTGGATTGTATATATGCTGTACAATGTATATCATATCCGTATTGCATATGATCATCATCACTCATTAAAACCTTCAGTGAGACCCGAGGTGCTTTTGCTGAGCACAACCTCTTTCATCATCAGGGATGCTTTAGGGAGCATGTGCTGGCACCGAGGGAGGAGCTCCTGAGGGCACATCGCTGCAGTCACCCCTGAGCAGCACTGGCTCCGACCGCCGCTGCACCCAAGGCAGACTTGGCCAGCCAGAGCAGGATTTCTGCCCCTGCTCTGCTCCCACCATTGCTGTGGGCTGAGCAGAAAAGCCTCTGAGCACTGCTAAAGGGCTGTGTCTCCAGAGCAGCCCCTCCAGCTCCTCATGGGTCCAGGAGCTTTCCCAAAGTCAACATGCTGCGTGGAGGGGCTGGGGGCAGGCTTGGACTCCAGCAGGCTCCAGTGCAGCAGTGAGCATCTTCCCATCCTGCTGCAAGGTTAAAGGGTGTGTCACGGCGAGATTTATGCTCTGCGGTGGTGCGAGTGCCCTTTCCCAGTTTCCGTCAGGCACCAGGAGGGGAAGACAATCTGTTGCCATCTTTTTTTGGTTGTTAATGTTGAATGGGAGTTACCAAAGCCATATGCTGAGCACCTGGCACTGCCATCCCCTGCACGCTTGCACTTCATCATCCCAAACCAGGGCACGTCGTTAGCTACGTAGCTGTAGCGCTCACGCGGAGTAGAGTGAGAGTTTGTCATCCATCTGTTCCTCCCCAGGTGCCTCCTCATCACCTCAGAAGTCCTCTTGGGTGGCTGGAA
>NW_010264491.1:0-4006 GCF_000690775.1 Eurypyga helias
CCCCCCCACCCCCGGCCTCCTCCAGCTGCCTGGATAATCCCCCAAACTGAAAGGGAACATGAACCCTGAGTGGTTTTGTGCAATGGGAAACGGAGCTGAGTTCCCAAACTCTCTTTGTGCTGGGATAATGGTCATGGTGCCTTACATCCCCACACCATCTCGACCTCGCCAGCACTGGCTGGGAAGATGAGCTCCAGAGCTGTCACCACTCAGATCTTCAATCTGGCATAAACCAAACTTAAGGTTTGTAGGTAGTAGTTAAAAAAAAAAAAAAAAAAAATTGTGTTTGATCTTGAATAAAGCTTTTATCACAGAGCCTTCAGTCCCGGTGAGAAAAGGGGATTATCTTTCTCTTGCACAAAAGTTCACCTCCCAGTGCAGGTCACGGGGAGGAAGACTTCACTGGAGTTGGAGGCGTTTTCTGAAGGGCATTCACCCCAAGTCTGCCAGGCAGCCCCTCCCAGGGAAAGCTTTTTATGAGCTAACCTCCTGCCTCAAATCCTTTCAGATGCAAAGGGAAGGAAATAAAAAAAACACCTCTGAAAGAAGAAGCGGGTGCAAACTCCCTGGCAATCGCGGTCAGCTTCATTTAGCAGGAGAGACCTCAGCCCAGCATTCCACCAGCTATCCTAACTCCCAGCAAACAGCCAGGACTCAAGTAGTCACTTGAGGACGAGCCATGACCCACACTCCAGCCTGAATGCAGCCAGACATGGGGCTAAATTTGGTCATGCGTGGGGTATGGTCTGGATCTGGCCACTGGCTGTCCCCATGCAGAGCAGACTGGAGCCATGGGAGTCACCTCTTTCCCCATCGATGGGTTAATGCAAAAGGTGTTTGCTCCCCGCACCACGGGGAATTGCTCTCGTTGCCAAGGCACTGGGCAGGCTCCCTGCCTTCACCTCCCCTTCCCCTGTGTCACAGGCACTGCTGTTTAAGGGGATTTGTCACCAGTGCCTGAAGTGCAGCCTGCTCCCAGGGTCGGGCAGGAGGCATCACGGGCACACTGCAGCCTGCCCCAGGATGGGGCACATGCATGGCAGGGCTGCCCGGGGCACAGCACCCACCTCCACTCTCCTGCGAGAGCTGGGAGCTGCGGGGAGCACAGCGCTGCTGTGCCTCCGTGGCTGCCGTCGGGAAGGAAGGGTGCAAGGGAGGGAGTGCCAAGTTCCTCACTCCTGGGACATTAACCGAAGTGACAAATACGTTTTGACATGAATTATGTTGCTTTCTTGTTCAGCCAAGAAGTAATTAGCTTAAGTGCAGCAATTAGGTAAACTTATCAAGTGAGGTTTGCAGTACCTTAAGCAAACAGCTAATTGAGCTGTGAAGGGAGTGGGGATAAAAGGGGATAGGGACAACACACCCAGAGGGGACCTGGGGTCCCCAGGGAGAGAGGCTGCCACAGCAACCAGTTCAAGGGGAAGATCCTGCAACAGGCAGGACCTCTGAAACACCCTGCAGCCAGGACAGGTTGCAATCCTCCCCTCGCTGTCCCCCCTGCTTGTCTCAGGAGACAGCCAAGAGAAAAGGACAGAGTCCCAGGGGTTTCCCAAGAGCAGAGTAAGAAATGAAGTGATCGATGGGGACCATGTACAAGAGAGATGGACAAACAGGTCTCAGAGTGTTTGCTGATAATAGCGGGTGAGATAAAGGATAGAGATGGACACACAGTGAGCTGGATTCGCTGCAGGGGCAGCAAAGACACGGCTGTGTCTCACTCCAAGCCTCCTACACCAGAGGAGCAAGAGCAAGAGTTGGGATAGTCTACTGCGACAGATGGTCATAGGGCAGTAGCCCACAGGGAGGTGGGATGGTGGTGGGATGGTACTGAGCTAGGAGCCCCCACAGCCCAGAAATGCTCCTGGAAGCCCCACTGCTCACAGGACCAATCGCATAAGAAGAGACTTCAAATTCTGCAAAAGCTGCCTGGAGAAGAATGACAAAGGGTCAGAGCAGCCAAGCCAGGCACCAGCCTCCTGTCATGTGTGGAGATGGATGCCATCCCCCACGGGCACCTCTGCCTCCTCGGGCAGCGGGTGCATCCATGTGCTGGTCTGGGTCACAGTCACTTCTCAAAGACTCTGTAAGATTTTTTTTCTCCATGGTGCATCTAGCCCATTTTCTTATCTTTCAAGCCAATGAACTAATACACTTTGCGATTTAATTTCCAGATTTCAGCAGAATCCATGGCACGAGCCACTTTTAAAGTTTGCCAAGGTGTTGAATCAAAATGCAATACTATAAATCATTAATGCACCCCTGTGTCACAATGAAGCTGGAATATTTTAATCACTGAATAATGAACTCAATACTCACAAATCTCAGCTGTCATTAAAAGATCTGCACGCCTCTGTGTGCTCAGCAGGAGAGGAAATCTTACAAGTGGACTGGGTTTGCCCACTGGAGGTGCAGCCAGGAGTACTGCAGCGGCGGTGGGACATGAGGGACTGGGTTTTGCAGCCCTGTTTTGTGATCAGCAGCGAGTCAGAATCCTTTGTGGTACCTGCTCTTTAAGCAGTGTGATTGCTAAAAGAAATTAAGTCAAGCTAACCCGCTGGTTCCTGAGCAGGAATAACGATGACCTGAGTGCATTACAGCTTGGACGAGCGAAGGTTTTTCCAAGTGAACACTACCAGGCTGCATGCCTTGGTACCATGAAAGTTTTCTCCAGCCCCACTACGGATAGACTGGAGCTAGCCCACAGTGGGAATGTCCTGCATATGAGGCCAGGTACCATCCTGGAGCTGTTGAGGCCCTGGAGACAGCAGCATGGAGAAAATCAGGAAGGGCAGATCTGGAAGACAGTGAACAGAATGCACGAGGGCAAAGTTAAAACAACTCCACCAATGCTGGGACATGCCTGCAGGCAGCAAGAGATGCTGTGTCCCCAGCAGAGAAGGAGCATGTGGTGTGGAGCTGCAGCAACAGCATTGTGGGGAGGATGGTTGCTCCTGCCCCCTCAAAAAGGGGACAGGTGTCAAGCAACACCTAGTAAGACCAGCTTCCTCAAAGAAAGGAAACCCCTAGAAGAACAGCATCAGGTTGGCAAACAGCCACGGCCAGCAGAGAGGCTGAACACAAAGAGAGGTGTCAGTATCTCTGCCTGCCTCCAGTTAGGATGTTCATCATGATGCTCAGGGGTGTGGTCCCACTGCCTGTAGGACCTACCTGGTGGTGTCTTGCACTGCGACAAGAAGCCTGAGGCCCCAAAACTGTAACACTGGCAGAATGGGGCTGCCATTCAGGTAGGTGTCTGGGTACTCCTGGAAACTGAAAGGTCAGATTAACATAATCACGACAAGAGAGCAGTGTGGTCCAGGATGGAGGAACCCATCATTACGATACCTCCAGAGCTAGGTCCAAACCACATTCACAGTAAGATACAGTTGGTGGGACCTGTGGGAAGTGGAAGACATAAGAATCTGTCTCCATTTCTTCATAAAGGTAGGAGCAGTTGTAAAAGTACTGTCACGGGGCTACTGCAGTGGACACAGGGCTGCCAAATGGTCACCTGAAGCACAGGAAACCTCCCTGGCTCTAGAAAGAGCAGATCAAAGTACCATGCACCAGTTTTTCTGAATCAGCAGCATAACTGTAAGTCAGGTATTCTTCCCCCAGAAGCCACATGACACTGTGTCGGAACTAGGATCGCACTGAAGCCCACACCAAAGGTCTCGAGTTTGGTCCTGTGCTGGTTTTAGTCAGGAAAGAGTTATCTTCTTCACAGTGGCTGGTATGAAGCTGGGTTTCTGGATGTACCCTGAGAAAAGTACTGACAAAGTGTCTTTTTAGTTGGTACTGGGGAGCGTTTGCATCAAATTCGTCTTTCTCAGCTTCTGATACTGCAGCAGTGTTCCCAACTTCCTCACCACAAGCAGTGTGGGGGACACGCAGCTCAGACAGCTGACCCAAACTGACTGAAGGCATATTTCATTTCATAGTACGTCATGCTTGGTACTTAAGGGAGAAGTGGGATCAGGGGCCATTATCACTCTTCACTATC
>NW_010264492.1:0-12704 GCF_000690775.1 Eurypyga helias
TATATATATATGTATATATACGCACTATATATATATATATAAAGGTACTACCTGCCTTTAACCGGGTAGTACCAAGGTAGGTGGCGATTGCTGTAATAAAGCTCTATGCCCATATGAGATCTGTAATAGCTGACTAGTTTACACTTTTCTGTGTTAAAAGGTAATGTAATACTGCGGGTGATTGATACTTGTCTTTCTCTCATTATACTTCCCTGGCAACATTCAGGATTTTTGCAGGAGAGAAAAACACACAAGAACAGAACCAGCAAATGCAGGACAAGAGCAGGCAATGCCATGTGGTAAATTAGGCCAGAAGATAGTTCAACTACTTTGTGTCTACTAGTTAAGGTGGATGAAAGGTGTATGGGGACATTAGAGGTAGGTTTACTGTTTGTCTGAATTTTTCTGAACCATACTACTAGATATGGCAGAAAGGAGATTGAGAAAAAGTATATATTTTTCAAGCACCAAATATTTGTCTTTGGTTTCAGTTGCAATATGATTCCTGAACCCTTGGTAATAAGATAAGAAGGTGTTTATAGACTGTCAAGGAAAGAGCTATTTTCTTTTTTTGTGGTCTCTTCCCTCCAGGATCTGGTTGGAAATCTTTGCAAATATATGGACAGGCCTGTGACAACCATTGACCCCCATTCCACTGTGTGTGGTAGAAAAGGGGATGCATGCTCTGTGTTTCCAACCTGTGCTCACTTCCACACCTAGATGGACTGCTTTTATCTTCCTTCCCTGATATACTGTAAGGGAAAGATCTATCCTTGGGCTGGAAAGGGAGTTTTCTTTTTATAGAGAGCAATGCTGTGTGGGAGTTTTCCAGCCATGTACACAGGCAGGAGGTAGCGATGTTCTGGTTATCGTGATTTTTCCATAAGTAGTGATGATCCAGCCTCTTGAAAAACTAGATAGTGATTCAAAACGAAACGTCTCCCAAGACACAGAAGAAACAAGCAAGGGCTCCTCATGACTGGTACTGCAAGGACTCTCTATGGGCCTCGTCCATGCAGGGAGTGTAATTTTCCCAAAGATGAGATCAGAACCATCTGTGATAAGCCTTGGGGCTGTGAAAATCCTTTGCCTCATAGAAATTATTAAAGAAGAATCATGGCTGCATTGACTAACACGTAGTCAGTCATTCCTGAAGGAGTTAAATTCATAAACATGTCACCTAATTAAAGTATAGTCCTTATCTTCCTTCACATGTCTGAAAAACTATTATTTTCTTCTGATTACCTGAGACACTATTGCAAGGACAGTGGAGAAAATGCTATAAGACATGATGTGATAAGTCACTGCTCAGAATAAATGCCCTTTCTTTTGCTGGTTTCATATGGAGGGAAGCACAGCCTGACGGGGCGAGTGCTGTGGCATTAATGAACTGAGAACCAAAATTACTCACATGGTTGTGCGAGTGACAGATAATAAAAGACCCTAAACAGTGCTGAATTTAGTACTTCATAATGCCTACAATTTATAGCAGTTTAGCATTTCAATCATTTCTGCATATTAGGCTTTATTTTTCAAGCTGCCAGGAGCCATTACACCTTTGACCTTTCACAAGGAATAAACAAAAAAAAGGTTCTCCTTCCCACCGGGCTTCAAAAACAAAAGCCTATGGACCCGGGCCAAAACCCACTAAAGACAGTATTTTGACTTGACTTAAAAGCAAATTTTATTCTCAATTCACCCACCCAAGAGGACAATAATTCAATTGACATCGAGATTTAGTCCTAATCAACCTTGAATAAAGCCTTTTAATGTGGGCCTAATTGCTGTTGTTATGACAGAGAGGAACCTGACCCAAGCGCAGGGCTCACCCTTCACATCGGAATTGTTTTGCTACAGTTTTGTCCATATCAAACCATGTGGTTTAAAATACAAAATAAATGTATTTAACTAAACCTGGGAGAAAAAGCAAAAGTGATAGAGAAAACCTCTGGTGATAAATCAAACAGGGTGTGTCTGGCTGAGCCAGGTCTTTGAGGGAGCATCGCAGTGAAAGCCTGTACTGACTTGCTACCGTTAGCACACCAAGCTCTGATCTTTATAGACCAGATGTATTAGGAGCCAAAACTCAACCAACAATCTTCTTCAGTAAAGCAGCCTTAATCTTATGGTTAAAGCAAAAAAAAAGGATCTGAAACCAATTCTGTCTTTTGCATTCAGGTTCCAGGCCAGGCCTCAAATGCTATGGTCTCCTAGGAAAAAGATCTTTCTTACTCTCTCAAGAATTCAGAATTAAATAAACATTAAATAAATATGTTTATTTTCTCCTCAGCTGACCTGTTAACATGCACATGTTAACCTTTTAATCCACACAGTTCGTTTAAATGTTGATGTTGTAGCATGAAAGGAATAAAAACAAACGCCAAATTTGCAAATTCAGCTTTGAAACAGGAGGGCTGCTGCAGTGTACAACTATTTTATTGATCCAGTTTCTGTCCTTTTAAAAGTTTCCGTGTAGACATGATCTAATTGCTGTTCTCTGGTACTTAAGAGTAACACTGCAGGCAGCCAAGAAGGAAAAGCTGTGCTTCACATCTCAGCCAGAAGGTGAAAAACAGCAGCTGGGAAAGATTCCTATGGAAAAATAATAGTCCTTTCTGTAAAGAATTAGGAGTTCCTCATTTTCATTTTACTTGCACAGATCTTAGTGGCACCTTGCAAGGAAATCTGGGGCCCATAAAAGAGTTTATACCTTCTTTCTACAGATGTACTCACTGGAATGAGTCTGGGGTAGAGGTTGCCAGGCAATGCAAACAATGGCCTAATGTCTTTCCTTGATTCACATGTTTTCTCCTGAAATGGGTCAAAGCAAGTTTGAATATTAGAAAGGGTTGGCGTAGTGAGGCTTTCTTAAATGCTTGGGGTTTTCTTCATTGTATGTTCATAACTGAGAATCTCCTAGAAGAAGCTGGTGTGTAACTAACCATTTGTACAATGCAAAAGAATTCTTAAAAGCACCAGTGATAAAAGCTTTTCTCTTCATTGATATGTGTTGTGGGACTCTGGATGTAGGGACTCTGCCTTTGGACAGCTTAGCTGCATACCTCTTCCCCTACTTTCTGGGAAGAATTCAATGAATTTAGGTTATTAAAATAGTGGTGCAGGTCTGAAATATGTGTATCATGTCATTGAAAGAGAGACAAATTGTTGTAAGTAATCTTGTTTTCAGAATGCATTTACTTTCAATTTTTAAACCCTGGAGCTACTTTCAGGAAAATGGATGTTCTGACAAATGATAGTGTACCTGCAGGAAAATTCATTGATTGATGACACCATGTACATGTTCCTATCTTCCCAGGCCTTGTGTTGAAGAGCTTTGCTTGTTCACAAACATACCATTCCAGACTGATTGGATGTCCAGAGAGAGCATACATCATCGTGCTTTCAGGTTTGACATTGACTGACTGAAATTGTCAGGAGGAAACCGTCAGGCACAGCGAGCACCAGCAAGGTATCCGTGACTGCCAGGAAACAAACTGCTCGGAAGTCAGATGACTTGGGAGATGCGGGAGGAGGTGGTAGGGGTGCGGAGGGGCTGCCTGTGAGATGGGGGAAATTACATGGCAAAAATCTTTTAGCTGTGCTTTCCTATTTTTATCCAGACACAAGAAATGGTGTTGTGTTCTTTGTTCACATAGTAGCTACTCAGAAAAAACATATTCAACAGAAGGCTATAGAATAACAATGTATGAAAGCTAATAGAAACAGTAAACTCTTTTGCCAGACCCCAGAATAGTCAATATTTCCACAGGTAGAAAAAAAAATTAGCTAGAGCTCCCAGTTGTCCTCCAGAAAGCCTACATACTTGTCTTTTTCATGGGTGAGAAAAAAATTTTACACAGTTTTGATGTTGTGTCATTATCTCTGTAATCACTCAAAACATACCATTTTGTAATGTGAGGCTTTGAATGGAGTTAACATACCCAAACAAAAATTTGGTATTTTTCCTGCATCTTGTAGCTGCTACTGAGATTTAAAGGACTTCCTGGGACACAAAAGGGTGCATCCCTCTATGGTCTATTCAGGTGATGTGAAAAAATGGTCATACATTTCAATATGTAGAAAAGTCTACTACACCCAGAGACTCATTTTCTTAACACTGTTTACCACAGCATGAAAAGGAATGTTTCTCATTAACTTGTGCACCCCATCACATGGTGGCATACAAACTAATGTACTGAGAACAGACCGAGAATAGGGTGCAGAAAAGCTGACATCTGTAAGGATGTAAGGACATCCTTCCAGTATTCTCATGCTACATCTCAGTGGAATATAGCAACTACATCATGTTTGCCAACTGCTGGCCAGACATTTGAGTAGACTCACAAATGAACCAGTTTCTGCAATAAGTAGGTCAGAAGAATTGCCAAGGTGTAACTTGGGCAGAATTTTTCCAGTGCACACATACAGATCTGATCTGAGTTAGGAAGTAATTCCTGCCTGTAGTTCGTGTGTCAGGGGAGTCTTCCTATGGCTATGCCAGCAATAACACTGCTGCAACTGTTGTTCTTCAATGATGTACAGAACTCTTGTAAATGGCTTGTAAATCTAAACCTTTTGAGAGTGTGTTGTCCCATTTTCACCTTCTGAATTGCCTCAGGAATCCAACAATTTTGACAAACATATTTTGTTGCACAAATACCCTTGTACAAGTTTGGTCCAGGGAACTACTTCTGTAAAACTCCACAACCTGTTGAACATTTTACCACAGACCCTGAGAGGAATATCGGCTGTACCTGGTAGAGTTTATCATTACGCACAACACAACTAATCTTTAAGTCCTTAGTGCATTAAGGACTTAAAACCTTACAGAACCAGAAAGCAAAAAGGTGTGACATCTAATCACAATCAAAATTCTTATGTACAATAGGTAATCTGTCGCTACGATGGACTTGGAGAGTTTGAGACCTCAGAAGGGTAGCTCACATCGCAAGGGGATATCCACGTAGACGTGATCAGACTTGTACATGAAGTTCCCCTGCATGCCCTCTCAACTTTGCTTAAGAACATATCCCTAGCTGCTTTCATGTGCCATCCTTCCAGACACTGCATCACCTGATTAAATCCAGATAAAACATAGCTTCATTCTTTATCTGTTTTGCAGAACAGACCCAAGCACCCTATAATAAGAGGAATTATTTTCCGGTGTTTTCTTTAAAGCTTCTTTTTATTCCATGGTGCTCACAGCAAACGAGTTAACGAGCTGGGTCTCGGCTCATCTACAACAGCATAGCTCTGCTTATACCAGTTTAGAAAAGGAGGCATAGTTGTAAATGATCTGTCTGTATTTCAGTAAGGAGTCAGGATGAAGCCGGGATCTAAGTTAAGGTCTAAGTAAACCTAAGTAAGACTTGTTTTCACAGATCGTGCTACCAGCATTGTCCCTTTATGTCTTTGATGGATAAACATCAGGCCAGCGCCATGCAGGTGCCTGGCCTGATGTTGGGGTGATGGGTTTTAGGATCTTCTGGCAGTTACAGCATAGCTGCGTTCAGAAGGAGCTGCTAGTTTAAGCATAGCATTAACACAAGCCTTGTAGCTATATCTAAGCCATCTGTTCACAATGAATGGTAAAGTTTAGGACGGAGTTAAGGTTCAGATCAAGTAGAGATTTTGGCTTTACATTAAATAGGTTGTAGGAGGGCCTTTGGAACAGGATAAGCTGTACCCTCTATAATGTTAGAGCTAATGACTGAAGAAGGGTCTTGTGGTAAAAGACAAAGTCAATAAATGTAAATAAGCTGAATTAAGCTGTGGTTTGGAAAGGACAGCAAAACTAAGTTTGAAATGTACGAGCATTGCTACATTGAAGTACAAATCTAACCCAGCAGGGGCTGCTGCTTAGTGGTGACATTAGATTTGTGTCCTGCCTGGTAGGGGCAAACAACCAAGAATCTGAAATTTGTTTTGGTACTGCCAGCTTAACTTATGGGATAATGCTGGCTGTTTAGTTTCATCTAAAGGTCAGCTGACAGACATTTCTCATTTTGAAAGAACTGGACTGTCAATCAACTATAGCGCAGGCTCAGGCCTCAAGAGGTTCCCCGTGTGGGATAGAAGTGTTATGAGCCAGTCTGTACTGCATATGCCTGAAAGGGTAATGCAGCTCACCCAAGTCCTCTGGCAGAACTAGAAACCTACAAGTAGGTCTGCAGCATGACAGGCCAAGCGAGTTTCCCATTGAGGCTTTGGATTTCATCTTGCATGTGGAAAACCAGAAGTGCATTACCAGAATTTTCATCTCAGAGTTTTCCTCATGTTCTCTTGTGTTTCCATGTGTTGATGAATGTCTTTCCAAGGTAGCTAAGTCATTCTTTCAGTATGTTTTACCAGACATACCTTAGTAATTACGTCACTCTATGTTAAAGAAGATTTCTTCTTCTCCGCTCCAGCAGGTGACTACTACAATATTAAAATTCCAATCTTCACTGCAAAGCAAAGATCAAATAAAGCAATTGCATACCTGTGCCTCATCATTTATTCAAAACTACAGACCCTGTATGGAGAACACCATCTTTGCCTTTTCATTTTCCAAGACTCGGGGAGTTTAAAAAGAATTATTTTGTATTTCTGGTTTAATTTTGTTTCTAGTTACTTGATTCTGCCAATCTGCTGTTTCTGTATAGTGCCTTGTGTTAAGGTGAAAAGTGTATTAAAAACTCCCCCCTGTGGAGTCTTTATGCCCCTTCAAAATAATAATGCAATGTGTTTTCTAAATTACCTTAAGCCACTTGGAATCAAATAGTGGTACATCTTTCTCCCCTTTTCTGTGTACATAAATTTTAATCCTGCAGTACTGACCTTTATGGTACTTTCTGAAATAGCTCAAAGAGTTAAAATTGTTTCTAGTTCATCAGTTTTGGTAGCTTAGTGAAATAAATACAGATTTTTAAGCCAGCTACAATGTCACAACAGTTACAGGAATATAAACTGCTCAGCACACAGACGAATGTACCATGAATTGAGACAGAGCCCCTTAGGATCGCATCTCAATGTAATGGATTCTGTACACTTCTTCTCTAGCCAGGTGTATGATTTCTTCAGGCTGATGGCACCAGCTGTCTGGGTATGCACATGAGGAGCCTCAGGTGTGTCATTCGTCCCAGTGAACGTACAAACAAGTAGGGCTAACAGCATAGGTACCCGAGAACAGCCACCTGTGATATGTTTCTTGACAGCAACTGGTAGAGATGGAAGAACTTGCTCTCCCTCACCTCTCTAGGAAAAGGAGTGTTAGAAGCCTATTGTTGTTCCCTTGCCAACAACAGAACAAGAGTCTGCTTGACTTTCTCCTTTCTTTTTTTTAATTTTTTAACAGTTAGAAAAGGGAGAGAAGATGCCTACTTGCCTTGATCACTGAAAGAGCTCTTGTAAACCCCTTAAGTGGTGTAAGACACTTCATGTGCACTGATAGATGGTGACTCAGCGATCGAAGCATTCCTTTGAGTTAACTGAGCAATATGGTTTTTCTGGTTTCCAGTGTTCTTTTCTCGTCTGACTTCATAACTGTTTGATCAACAAGGGGCAAAAACACTGGCTTATGAAATGTAATCACGAGTTCTAAAGGGAACTGTTAAAATCCTTCTAAAATTACTTGTTTTCAGGACAAAAGGAATGCTTAAAAAAAGTAGCACAGCTGAGGATATCTGACTCTGGACATTTTTTAAATGTGAAATTCTCTGCTATTATTAAGAGCAGAATGCACTATCTAAACTTTCTTTCTTGAAACTATAAAAATTTCCATCAGTGAGGAAAGAGGCTTTCTTACTCTGTTAGTGGTTCACAGAACCTAAGGAAGGTGATACATATGGCTACCATGAATTCAGTAGTTTAGAATTACTCTTGAAATTGCCAGCTTTACTGAGCTTTATGTTTACAGAGTAAATAAACTCTGCTCATATATTACTTTAAAATAAATACATGTGCTATGTTAATGACACTGCAGTAAGTAGTGACTCCTTTGAATGGTTGTTCTCTGTTCCACCTTACCTAAGTATGTGGTTCAGATGGCTGGAAAGTAGTAGCTTTGGATTCACCACAGTCATGGCAATAAAGCCCTTTTCTACCTTACTTTCATTTCCAAGGGCTTGCTGCATGGTGTAAGTGGATTGGAAGCTCAAGAAATAAAGCAATTTTTTCCAGTATATGAAGCTGCATGCTACCTGATAATATCTTGCTGCAAAATGGAGGTTTGAGAGTTGAAATCTATTACAGGAAAGCTCCATGGTCTATTTAAAAGTCAGTATGTTTCTCTCCTGGAAAGATGGAAAGAGGAAGGAGAGCAGCAAAAAGGAAATTAACATTTTGCCTTCTGAAAAATTTGGGTGAACTGTAATTTACTTTTTCTTACAGAAACTCGTGGCTCTTTGAGGATCTTCTGTTCTTCCAGAGGGAAAGTACTTTTGCTTGTCAGAGAATAAAATGTTTATATACAGAGTAATAAAGTTCTATAGCTTATTTAGTACTTCAGAATCCTAACATTGCCTTTTCTTTCCTGAGAATGGCTCTCACATGCAACAATAATTTTGCTTTAGCTATACTTTCTGGCAAGTCAGATTTGGATGATTAAAAAGGGGACATTTCACTATATTTTCTACTGCAGCATTTTTCCACTTGAGTGTTTCTAAAATAGCTCACATAATTTATTTTACAGTTGGGTTAACATTGACTAGGAATATAAAGCAATAGCATCATGCCTTTCTGCCAGGAAAAAAAAAAATAAAATTAGTAAAAGCAATGTAGTAAATGTAAAGCAGTTACTGTAATAAATTCAACTACTACCTGTTGTAAGTAACAAAGGTGCAGTGGGTTTTAGGGTTTTTTTTTGTTTGTTTTCTTTTTTTTTTAAATGAATGTTGAATCTCTGCAACCTTTATAAGATTTGATAAACTTCTAGTTCATTGTTGAAAATGACAGCAGATGAATATCAGGGTAATACAAGCTACTCCAATAAGTTTGTAATAATTCACCTGTACAGATTTAAAGCACTTCAGGCAGAGCTTTAGGTGGGTTTGTCTCCAAGGAATAAAATATATTGTCAAGCTCAGAATGCCACTTAAGGTAATAGACTGGCCTAAAATTTGGCATAGAATCATAGAATCACAGCATCTTTTGGGTTGGAAAAGACCTTTAAGATAATCAAGTCCTACCAAGGGATAGGTTGCTCTCCTTGTGTTTCAGTGGTTTAAGCATTCTTATCTCAGTAATGAAATTATAAGATAAGCCTTCATTGTAAAAAGATTATTAAAAAAAAAAAGTACGTTTGACCTCTATATTGTAGCCCTGACCACTTAATTTATACAAACTTAAGACAGATTGTTCTGTATCTAATCAACTGTAAGACTGATGGATTCTCTCGTTTAAGTAACAGAAAATGAATGTGTAAATTGCCAAATTAAATGCTCTTTCTCAAAAGAGATGAGAGACTTGGAATGAATGCTTTATGTCTGTAACTACAGGAGAGCTGTAACAAGACTGTTACCATAATCAGATAGTGCCGGGAAGGTCCAAATAAAAAGGCAAAAGCTGAAGTGAAAGCAGAACACTATGTCATGCTACCAAATCTGTGAACAAGTGCAGAAAGTTTTAATCGGGAGCAGCTCTTACAAAGCCGTAGCGTTGTGAATACCATTAAAAAACAATCAAACAAACAAACAAACAAAAATCTGTGAAGTTCCAGACTGTATTAATTCAGACTAAATACTGTGCATGTTTTTGATGTTGATATTCTTTCTTGAAACATCGTACTATTCAGAAGAAAGGAACAAAGTTGTATATTTAACAGTTTCTATCAATTTTGCCCAAAAGTGCTCTGTAAAAATCAGATCCTGTACATTCAGCCTCACTGACCTAAGTTTTGGGCCCTGAATTTGAGCTGCTTTCCCTCAAAATATACCATCAGATTTAATGGACTACATTATTTTTGGGCTTTTTTTAAATTGAGTTTTCAGAAAAGCACTATTTGCTTAGTAATAGATACTCCAGTCTTATCTGATGAGAATTTTTTTCCTACAGTTTGAGTGATTAATCATCTTGAAAGTAATGTCTGAAGGATTTTGTTTATCTTTTTCCAGTTCTTAAAAACAATAGAAAATACTGCACTTTTTTATTTTTTCAAGAACAATGCACAACTGAGAATTTATTCAGAGAGTCCAACTGTTGGAATTGAAAACATTCTTCTCATAATTTCATATATTACAATTTTATTAGACATTTTAAGGCAGAAGCTGTCACTTTGCAAGCTGATTCTGTTTATTGCTCGCCTATTTCTCAATTTTCTCTAATTTTACTCAAGTTTTAATTGCCATTATGAAAACATTTGTGAGGGAATAACTTTGTCAACATAATACTTCAGAAAATAAGGCAATCTTCTATTTAAACTTATCTGTATAAACTCCACATAGTACGAAGGGAAAATCTTGTTTGTTAAAGTAGGATTGCTCTAAGATGGAGTTAGGGATCATACATTTCCTTAATGCTATTTAGCCATATTGGCTTTCTGTTGCTGACATGTTAATTCTGAAATCAGTCATATGGGCAGTATCATCTAATTAAAAAAGCCTGATGTTCCTGAAGTTACAGCACTATCTTAATAGTCATAACTATTTGCAAGATCAGAGATTAAGTAACAGCAACTACTACATGCTGATGATATGTGGAAATACTATATCAGATTACAGAATTCAATTACAAGCTGGTACAAATGTTTATTATAATCAAATGTGTTTGGGTATGGAAAAGACTGGCGAGGGCTATTTCTGTCCCCTTTCATATGATGACTCAAAATGCTGGAAGTTAGTACAATTCAAGAAAGAAGTTAGATGAGCTTAATTAGAAGAAAAGATACTTGAACTGCCCTTGCAATGAGTCACTTCATTTATCATTCTAGCAGCTAGTTTATCTTCCCAGAGAAATTGTGGATTCTGGGGACATGGTGGAATTAAATGATCACTCTGATCTCTTGTGGTGTTTGTGATGAACCTGTCTATCTTCCAGTGCTTCTTAAGTGCTGCATAGGCCTGCAACGTAGCTATCAGTCTCCAAAAAGAGCCAGCAATCTTGCTCCAAAACTGCAGAACCTGCATGTGGTACTGTTGTTTCTAAATATTGATGCTCAGATAAATTCTGCTGGATGTTTCCTCACACTTTTTTGTACAGTAAATTTATGATATATCTGCTACAGAACTAGAGGCAGCAGCTAGTGACAGTGCAGGCACATAGCTTTCGTAACTACCTGGCCAATCCAGGTAAAGCTGATGGATGTATTGAAGTTCTGGAAAGCCTTTTTCTCCATGTGGAGAGACAGGGATCTTGAAGAGTTTCATTCCCTTCACAGTGCTGAGTCAAGATCAGCTGCTGGACTTGTGTGGACAGACATTGCCCATTGGTTTCTTGTCAGCTGTGCATTGGTGACACTTGGTGTCTCCTGTTATTTCTCTTCAGCTCACATTTTAAACCTCCAAAGCACTGCAGTGCTACAGCATAACCCAAGTACCCTGATTGTGAAGACTTACTGGCCTGACATATCCAGGGACTCAAGCCTGCTGGTCTTAACAGACTTTTGGGCAGTATAGTCTATGGCCATAGCATTAGTATTTACTTTTCATGTGATGCTTCTGAAGGTGGAAGGAGATTCTTAGTTTTTATACATTCCCAATGTTAAAATTTTGACAATTTTGCGTATTTATTTGTATAGCAAGAAAAATAGGAAGGAAGCAAGGTTTCAGAAGACATATAGTGATCTTGTTAAAGAGGTTTTAGAATACCAGATTTCTTAATATGGGCAAGATCAACATGTACATTATGGGTAGAAAAGTTTAAATGTCTTCTTGTTCTTTTACAGCCACCTAACAGAAGATTGTATTCTCTAGCCACAGAAAAGCATATGAAGAGAATGCTCTTACCACTCAGCCTGTTATCCTTATAGCTGTAATCCATAAAAAGCCATGTATGAAGCAGCCCAGTAGTTTTGTCTTACATTTAATTCTTGTCATGTTGGTCTACCTGCTTCTTCATGTGTCAATGCCTGCATGACATTAACAAAGTACAGTTCAGCTATAATGCAGCTCAAATTAAGACAGTTCTAGTCAAGGGTCACTGCAATTTTCAGCTCTTAAATTTGCATCTGTGCTGTCTCTTATTGATGTGATCTTTGGCACCTAACTCTAATTTTATCCTATTGTGATTACCCTTAATAGTCAGTTAATTGCTAGACCTTAAGAGTACAGCTGGAAAAAGTCTTAAAGAGAAATAAAGTGGTCCATTTACTACATTGTTAGTACTGTTAAATTAGAGGCTTTTTTAGATGAACTCAATCCAATGCATAAAATTTGGAAAAATAACAAATGTAAATGCTTTGAAGTGCACATTAAACAGGCATATTTGGCAGGGGAGAGCTGAGTGGCAGTTAATTCTATACTATATGACTTGTAAGAAACACTGAACGTCTTGAAAAGGGATGGTAAAACATTATTACATTATACTGTATCTTTGATTTTGCTCAGAAAAGTTTACCTTCTGAATTTTTGTATATGGGAGGAAATGTATCCATAGCATGCCAAATACTATTTAGTCAGTTTGTACAGCAGACTGTGGGGAGCTGCAGGGACTTCTGGTTGTGTAGGTAACATGCAGCTTTTCCCTGCACCTAGCTGCTTTGGTTCATGCCATGCAGAGCTGGGTTACTT
>NW_010264492.1:12720-13089 GCF_000690775.1 Eurypyga helias
GAAATTGTTAAAGTTACAAGTGACCCTGCCGCTTCAGTGATTTATTTCATCATAGCTATTCCAAACTTCAGACAGAATATAGAAAGAGATACAAATAGAGAGCCACAAACAGAGTGTGCAAAATACCTTGATAGAGAAGGTAGCATTAGTGAGAAGGAACCAGGAGATCTTTCAAATTTAAAAGAATTAAAAGTTCTGAAGGAAAGTTCTGAAGGAAAGACAGAGTATATAGAAAAAAGAGCTTGGGAGGGGATGACAGGAAGAATAAGTAATATGTAGACCTGAAGCTAGGAATAATTTTGCACTGACTTTTTCTACAGTGCAAACAGATGTAATTTCTCCTGGAACTCTTTTTTCCCCCACTCCCCC
>NW_010264493.1:0-9504 GCF_000690775.1 Eurypyga helias
CGGCCCGCCCTCTCTCCTCTGCCGCCGCTGCCTCCAAGAGCAGCTCCCCCGGCCCCAACCCAGAAAAGTTCTGTCTGTAGAAAATGCCACGTTTCTACAGACCTCATCGTTAGAAATGCCGTGTGCTGGGCAAAGGGGGGGTCAAACAGTAACGAGGGGTCCCCCCTTGCACGTCGCAGTATGGCTCTGGAAAGGCCGTGAGGCTTCAGCCTGGCCAGGTGCACGCTTCCGAGAGCAAAGGCCTGGCTGGCAAGCGAGCGGGAGGCTCCGGTGGCTCCTTCGAAAAGGGCCCGCCATGACCAAGGTTATGATGGTCCAATAGATGTCTGAGAGCTGGTCTGACCTTCATCCACCTCTGAGCACAACTACTCCGATGCTCTCGGCAGTTCCTACTGACCTGCTGTAGGGGGATTAAGGAGTAGGAGCTTTCTATTGTGCTTTTAGGTAACCTATACACAGGCGAGGCCGTAAGGCTTTTTTTTCCCTTTCCCTAGTGATGTGTCGATTAACCACCTGCCTTGGTGCTCTGAGGTCTGCAGCGGTGGAACAAGGATGACCAGGCGTCAACACCGCTGCAGCCGTTTCACTAGCCAGGTGCCGTGCCGGCCAGGGGCTGAGCAGCCAGGTTACGGATTAGTTTTGCAGTTCATCACCAAGTGTTTTGGCAAGCCGTAGGGGCACACCTGTTAGTCCTTAAAAATGTAATGAAACCTTAGCCTCTTGAAGTAGCATGTTATTACCTTCAGAATGGCCCGTGGGTTAAGTAGATGAAACATCAGTGCGTGTGTAATATGAAGACCATGCTGTGCTTGTATTTCTGTTCGAATTACTGACCTGACTACTATTTTCCTATATATGTCGTTTGGGTGCTGGTTAAGCGTGGGCTGACAAATGGCATGTTATGATGCCCCTTCAAAATGTATGCAGCTGGCTTTTTAATGTCTCTAGAAGCATTCTGCAACGACTCCAAGAAGTAAATAGGAGGAAAAAAAATCTGATAGTTGGGGAAATGAAAGAATTGCATGGTAGGGTGGGATGAAAGAGATACGTAAAATTTTCCACAGTCTCCACTGCCCAATTCAAGAATACAAGATCTTAACGAAGGAGTGCCACCATGAACAAGTCAGTATTGCCATTGGCTAATACCTGAGACACCTTGTCTTGCAGTACACAAAAATAATTGTGGTATTTGAGACATCAACACTTAAAAAAAAAAAAATTAGCAGGAGAGTTTAGTCATGATTAAAGGACATATTGACTAATTCAATTATACTTATTTGTAATAATTTTTTGTGCAATTTTTCATGAGCACTGTAATTTTTGAGGGCTGTTGTATGTAAAGGATCACTGAACAAAGGTGATGTGTCACTTTGGACAAACTCTTCCGTACACTTACGACAACAAACCATGATCAAGCCTTTTTAAAGCTCATGGTTTATCTTTCCCTGCCTCTGAGTTATAAGCTTGGAGGTACAAGATTTCTTTGTGCCAACAAATAAAGCTTGATGCCAGGAACAAAACAAAGGTTGCAATAGCAGACCATACAAAAATAGTACTCTAGGTTTGAAGGATTTTGTGTGTTCTTTTTGTTAAAACAGAAATAGTCAAGGCATAAGATTTATTTCTATTCCATTAGAAAACAAGCAAAAGGCTATCTTTATCTTTCCAAAATCCCTAAGGGGAAGAATTCCAGGGCTTCAGGGGAAAGACCAATATTTTTAAAAAATTGAAGGCAAAATGGCCAACTGCATAGAAACTTGTAAGAGAATAGAAGCTCTGAACTAACATAAATGGAAAAGAGCTGAGTTTTAATTCTGATGACAACAAATTTACTGTTAGAACTTGTTATTTATACCAGAGGAAAAGTCTTTAGTGGGATGTTTTAAGTGTATTAATTATATTGAATATTAATGACCTTAAAGTGTGTTTTAATTATATTAAAAAAAAAAAGCCATGGCAAAAAAGCCTTCTAACAGTGATAAATCTGAATCAAGTACTCAGAAACAGCCAGGAGGTGATTTTTTTTCATTTCTGGGTGTTTTCTATTGTTAGAGGGATAATAGAGTCCCATCCGCTGCTAGTTTTGCCTTCTGTCCAAAGAAGGAGGGGAAGGAGGGAATACACTTGGAGTAAGAACTACAAAAGGGTTATAACTATTTCCCTAGGCCAGACCTATGAAGCCTATGAAGCAGACAGATGTAACCCATGGAAATCATGGCTGCAGCTAAAACCTAGCCCTACTAACTGAAAGGACTGTCCTGAAGGAAATAACAGCATGTTGGTAACTGTAGAAAATGATAGACAATATAAAAATTTTGATAAAGTAATGTATGCTTAGGTTCTGATGCTTATGTTCTTTACCAATCTTGTGCTGCTGACAGGCAGCATCTCCAGAAGAGGTTTATTACATTTCACAGCATTAATCAAATGTCCTCCCACACCCTTAGAAACATATTCTGTTGCAATTGCTTCCCTTTTTTTTTTTTTTTTCCCTGGGCTTAATGAAATAAATGGATTAAATTCTGACCTAAATGCTAAATAAATATTGAAATGTAAGTGTGTGGCCATATTTAAGTTTTCTAAAGAAAGCAAATGTTAAGCGTGAGCTGTGTTTTGTTCCTTAGGATAGGCTCTTGCTCACGGTGCGCTCTGTTCCAACCTTGTTCTCTCACACTGACTCTATTCAGAAGAAACCAGAAGTTTCATTTACTTGCAACCATTTGGATATTTTTGTCATTTAAAATGGCTTTGCACTTTAAAATTAACTTTAACTGAAAACAGTGTGTTGCAGATTAATTTTTATGTCCAGCATGTGTACATATATAATATCCAGAAACACTGTATATGCAGAACCGAAGTTCTTGCACCCCACATTGAAAAACAGTTTATAGGTATTGTAAAGTTAGTTTTGGGGTTTTTAGTTGGTGAGTTACTCCACAGATGCTTCATCAATGACTACAAAGAAGTATATCTCATTTCTAGTTGATTGTATTTACATCTGCCTGATTTTGACAGAAGCAGGGGTTTTTATATGGATATAAAAATATCAAGTATTTGAATCTTTCCACACACACCCCTTTATTTATTTCTCAATATTATGACATTATCGTCACCACATCAGAAGATGACATAACTTTTTATTATATATATACAGTCCTTATTGCTTGAGTGATAGCTATCTTATACTTGCTTTTTTCATTATTAAAGCATAGAAATGAATTACTGAATTTCTTTGAATCTTTTGTACGTTCCTTCCCTCTCCTATCGTTATCTCATTTTTTACAGGCTATAGGGTCTGTCCACTATTTGTAAGACCATCGTGCCAGTTGCTGTCATCTGATAAAAATGTGACTATTCTCAAATTTGCAGGTGGTTTCATTAATTGGAAATCAATGGCAGTGCTTTACCATAGAATTTACATGGCACAGGGTTTTTTAGGTCTCCCCTTTCAGTGTGCATCTTGGCATAGTTTATTCTAAAATGTTCTTGTAAACAGTTCCCTGCACAACTGCCGCGGTAGAGTTAGGAAGCGCAGTAGGGGTTGCTGTTCAGGCACACTGCCTAGTGATTAATTTATCATGCCAAACTATTCATACCCTCACCAAGCCAAACAAAAAATGTATTTCCAGTCATATTTCATAATTTTAAAAAATTGAGTTTTTAGCAAATGAGCAACGTTCAACATATGTAGATTTTGAAAAAGTTGTTTTCCTGTCCAGTGAGTATATTTTAATGCTGAGTTCTCCTGTTCCTTACTAGAAAAAGCCCTCCCTGGCTAGGCTACATCCCTAATATTGTGCATCACATATATGATTTACCGTGGAGTTGGCTGGGGGAAATCAATCCACAGAGAGAAAAGCAAGTTGCGTTCTGCGTCTGAATACTGTCTGGCACAATGGGATCTTGACCCAGTGTTTCTAGTTACCACAGCAAGGTAAACAAGAAATAAATAAACAAATCATGTTCTTTTTGGCCCAACAGATAATTGGTATTTAGGGTCTTGTGAGATAATTTTGCTAGCAGGAGCCAGATATTTACTGCATGCCATCCAATCTGTTTAAAAACAAATGAGGGCACAGTCCCAGGGACAACAGGAGGCAGTTCCTTTCTTCAGAAATCTGAGCCTACAGCTAGCCAACACCCTGCCAAAACAAATCCAGGCTTGGCTACATTACTGGTGCCTGTGTGTTTCTTCTGCTTGTTCTTTGCAGTGGTTTGCTGCTTCTGAGTCATTTGGCTGTCCACTCGGCTGCTGCATCTGCAGGCATCTCCCAGGCAAGCTCCTTGGCCCATCTTCTTCAGCTTATAGCCTGCTGGAGCCTGGAGGGATGTTCCTCAACCAGAACTCCCCTAGGAATCTCACAGACATGCTCAGGGCTTACCAAACACACATTAACAGTATTCTCAGCAAATAGCAGAGCTGCTTTCTATTAATATGTGGACTGGTGGTGTCTGCCTTTTCATTAATACATCGGTGATTAGAGCTATGGCTGCTAACCACTATGACTGCTTTTACATTGACTTGACACTTGCTGGCAAAGCAGCTTTATGTATCAGGGAGTATTTCAAAGATGCTTACCCTGGGTAGTGAACTCACTTTGGCCGTGGGAGATGCGAGTTCAGGACTTTTAGGGGAAGTTTGAAGTGCCGTGGGAGGGTTTGGCTCCATTAGAGCTTTGCCTGTGGGAAGTTGTTGGTATTGGGACCACAATATTATTCCAGTCTTCAGTAAAATTTCTGGACTTGGAATGAAGGATCCTTCATCGATTCAAACTGTGTATCTGGCAAGTTTGTTACACCTTGTGATTTTGCTTTGGTGTTTCTCTTGAGGACCAGTGTTCTTCATCTATGTTACTGAATATGAATCACAGGTTCTTGTTACTTTAAAACACACAAGTGCTTTGGAATTGAGGAAAATGCTGTGAAAACATGAATCTTAAAATCCAGGCGTACAAGAAAGAAATCCCACGATTTCTATTTTAAAAGTCTCATAATTTTGACTTTTTTTTTTTTTTAAATTATGATTTATGAATTAGGAGCTCTTGAAATCAACAGGAGCACTCTAGTGAGATTACAGCACTGGAGTTCATAAATGAGTGTGCCCAGGTCTGCGCTGCCCTGTTCTGTGATCACGTGTGTGTGAAGCGGGAGCGTTAAACACATCGCCCCCTCAAATAACATAGCTGTGCGAGCAAGCTCGCTCGTTTACTCCATTGAAATGCAATCCATCCAACCAAAGTATCTTGTGTCAACGTGGAGTACTTTTGCCAGTATAAATTGGAAGTCTGAAAGAGGGCTTTGCTCATATAAATATATTGGCAAGACTTTATACAATCACAACTAAATCTAAATTTGCTTTCTTAATGCTAGAATCTGGTTTTGGTTACTGTCAGTCTGGAGTGACTCCCTCTGGTTGACCCACAGGTAAGTTGAACTCAACAAAAGAGTCTTTTGGCCTCACAGTCCTCTAATGATATTAGAGCATGGAAGTGGCAGAAACTGCTTTTTTGATCTGCAAGTAAAAAGTATCTGTGTTCACACTGGTTTTGGTTAATTTACTCTTTTTGAGCCTGAGCAGGTAAAATACAGAAATTTATATCAAGAATGGGAACATATAATTCAGAACTCCATGACAAACTTATTTGTTCCTTTCCTCCTGCTTTCATAGCAGTGGGACTTTGTTTGTATGGCTTCCACATTTTCACATTTATTTCTCAAAACCGGGGTGTAGGTGCAAGCATTTTGTGGTGCCAATTTACATGATGCCATAAAGCAGCATTTATCATTTTTCAGCACTTATTAGCTCAGCTCCTCAGCTGTGCAGCACCACACCCTGGTGTGAAACTTATAGAGGGATAATTCTGACAGGTTTATATTTGCCTAAATTTATAACATTTTGTTTGGTAAAATGAGTATCTTGTTCACACTTCCTGTACAATTTTGTGCCTATTGGACAACATCAACTCCCAAGACCTTTGGAAGACTAGAAATCGGAGGGTGTCCTAAAGATACATAGTTCCACTTTCAGACAGTGGATTCATGGAAATCCCATTTCTTTAAACTGATTGCATTATGTTATAAATTATTGTAGTGTCAGTGCTCCAAATTCTTCCAAAAGAGAGTGTCCAACATCTATCTATCTATCTATCTATCTATCTATCTATCTATCTATCTATCTATCTATCTAATATTAATATTGAGGTAAGGTGAACAAGTGCAATACGGTACCTCAAGCTTTTAAGGTGACACCTGTGATGCCTTAAGTTAAAACACTGTGGTGTATCTTTTTCGTAATGGACCAGATATGGTGTAAGAACATATGGTACATCAACATGTTTTTCCCACATGAAAATTTATGATTGACTGTAAAACCAACATGTGGAGTGACTATCATACATATATTTGAGATGTTTTACTTATTTTTCTTAAAGGGAATATGCCCCAAAAGAGCAGTTCTGTAATCTTTGACAGTTAGTTCTGTAGGTACTGTGTTTTCTGTGTGCTAAAGTTAAAATCTATGGTTGGTCCTTACTACTTTGTTTAATTGGACTTAAATGACATGGATATCTTTTTCTGGGTCAGTAAGACTGGCCCTTTTCTGTGATCAGTAGAGGCAGTGGGTCTTTTCTACGGGTGGCTATGGCCATAAGCTCAACGATATCCATCTGAAGTCTGGACATCTCAAGTTAGGTGAGATTAAACACATCCTAAGTTTCTGCTTTGGTTTTCTGTTGTTGGATTCCAGGTCATGGCTGTACCATTATTTGCAGGTCATTGAAAATTACGTCGCTCAGAAGTCTAATTGGGTCTCAGTTTGGATCTCTCAGCTCTCATTGGAGTGTGATGGCTGTGAGACAGCAAAACAGTCATGACCCAGTTCTGTCATATCTGAAACGTACCTACATTTTTAAAATCAGCACCGTGAAGCTAGCAATAACAAGGATTTGTTTTGTTTCCTGCAGCGGAGGAACTATGGAATTAGAGTATGAAAAATATGAACAGGTCACTGTCAAAAGGTTACCCACCAGGGTGTTGGATCTGCTCTAAGCCTGGCTGTACAACAGTTTTTCCATTACGTATCCGAAAGAATTCTCACGCATGTGAAAGCTGCAAAACTCGGCCACCTGTGGATAAGTGGATGACTCCATTCTGAGTCAATTAGCACATAGAGAATTACGTAGAAAATTAAATAATTAGATTTTCAGACAATGTGAAAAGTGTAAGTTACATTTCTGTAACATAATCAGTGTTTCCAGAAACAATTGCAAAAGACCTAGGCATACAGTACGTGCACAAATCTGGCATGAGGCATTATGTGTTATATAGGTGCAGATGGCTCATTGTTGTCTTCAAATGTGATCTTTATTAGATACCTGTGAATTACAATAAAATTTGATACATTATTTACATTAGAACCATGTTGTTTTAAAAGAACTGACACCAAAATACCTAAGTGTATGAAATATGAAGAACCTTGTCTGGATTTCTATGCTTTCTGTTATGCAAAATTTAGCCTGTATTTTCAAATTAATTGTATATTCTTTCAGATTCAAAGGGAATTACACATTTGAATAAACCCTGCTGTAAGTTGGTCTTGTTCAAATGAAAGCCAGTATTACATGAGAGTGATTACTTTTCATGGTCCTTAGAATAAACCATGTGATGTTGGGAAGTTCTGAATGTTTGAATATGCTAATTATCCTTCCCTTTGCTCTGTGGTAGATGCTGTTTTGCTATATAAATTGGCTCGGGAATCTGCATGTTTTTGTGATGTGCTAGTTGCCATCTGCTTTGGAGATACTCCCATGCACTTTTGTTGATGCAACAGCTATAGTGTTTTCAAATGTTGATACTATGAAAATGTAATGTGATTGGACTTGGACAGGTGCCTTAAACAGACCACCCATCATATTTATTTTGCTGCCAGTCAGAACAGGCAAACTCTTGGGTAAAATGTTGAAGTGCTTTGAACTTTCCAGATAGATAGTGAATAATTTGTGGTTCATTTAAAAGAGATTTTGACAGTCCTGAAAAAAAATCCTGCTTAAATAAAAGCCACCATTATGATCCAAAATTTTGAAGCGTGCTATGTTATTTTATTTTTCAGTTTTGTAATTATTTTCACAAAACAGTTTGGTTCAAATGCCTGATTTTTGGAAGTAGAGAAAAAAAAACTTGTTAAAGAGTAAGCTAGAAGAGTATAAATTTATTAATATTATTACTCTAAGTCAAATGCAGAGCAAGCAGCTGTATTTGCTTATGCTTATAAAATAACTGGGTTTGGTGCACAAGGTAATCAAAGGCTCTGTATATATACAATGCAAAGAATGTTTAACGTGGACACAGATCCTTAGATATGATGTGGACACTGAATCTTACACATGATGAAGTCACAAACATACTTGGAAATCACTGGTTTTAAATACAGTAGGAATATCTTGTTGCTGACAGTTCTAGAAAAATAACAGAGTCAGGGTTCAAACCACTAATACAAACTATATACACAATGACATACACTCTTGCATGTCTTGTTAACCCATATGATGTCTTGATTTTACCTTAATAGTAAGCAGAGGCAAAAACTTTTGACTCGAAGTCTTAATCTTTTTGAGCGTTAAGGACTGGAGGGGACTGACACAAAATTGCTGGGTAGAAAATTGGTGGTTAAAATAGACAGAAATATAAGTTGTCACAGTAAAACAGAGCCTTATCACTGCAGATCTGAAAATTATCTAATATTGGATGAAAAAACCTGTATTTCAGAATAGGAATGCTTCTTCTGGTACCTGATATCACAGTTACCAGAAACAGAATAGCACAGAGGGAAAAAATGGCTGGAGTGAAAAATAACAAAGCAGACAGTCAGGATCTTGTTCTCTGAAAGGTTAGATGCAATTAAGGGTAATTCACTTAAATTACGACACTAGGAGATTGGCATAAATGAGAACTTTGCGCATGGTCACTGCAGCAAAAATATGGAACTTGGAGTTTAATTTCGAGGTGACCTTAAAAAAAAAAGAAGCTTGTTTTCACATAAATGTATGGTAATCATTCTTAAAAAAAAATAAATGTGTGCTATGGAAGAGGGATTGCCTATGATGATTTTTATATGCAGCAAGTGAATCTTTAAGGATCTTCAAAGCTATAGCCACATCTTGGTTTTAATACTGGCTGATATTGTGTCAGAGGGGAAGAGAAGACTTAGGTGTGGTTGGTTGTTTCTAAAAGAGAGATAGTGTTGACAATTATTAATAAGAAAAATGAAGTCTCAGGAGAGGATGGCCTAATGGCAGAGCTATTAGCTACATCCAAAAAGATGGTCTCACATCCTTGCTGAAACGTTCAAATTACATGAGAACAGTGTGTTTTCCCAGATGGGTGAAAGACAAACATAATCATCTCTGCCTTTAAAAATGATGACAGAAATAGCTGAGAAAATTATACCTCAATTATATTGATCGCTCTCGTAATAAACTCTGCACACAGTCATAGAATCATAGAATC
>NW_010264494.1:0-4641 GCF_000690775.1 Eurypyga helias
GCCGGAGTTAAACCACGACAGATATGTAAAAATAAATATTGGATTTTTAAGGTCAGTTTTAAGTATGATTCTTTTGAAAAAAATAAACCTTGCTGTAGGCCCTGTAGAAAAGGTGAAGGATCCTATGAGGTTCAGGGGAGAAGGAAGCCTGACGTGAACAGGGACCTGCAGAGCCAGGAGAGCAGGAACGCATGCTCGCTAACAGTCAGAGTACTGGTGCAGAACTGCAGCCACAGAATCCCCACAACTAACTCACTCTCAAGGCCTTTCCATGTGACGAATGTAAAGGGAAAACTTGCAGAAAAATATCAGATACAGACCAATATTTCCCCATGTTCTTGGGCAGAGATGTTAAAGAAAAGCCGAGGACTTTTTCCAGGACACCATCTACTAGCCTGGTCAAAGCGTGGTTCCAGAAACCACTTATAATCCTGGTAGAAAATAATGATAACCTCCAAAGTTTTTCAGTGTGCTATCATTGCTTCTGCCAGACTTGCAGCTGTGTATCACAGTGTTAGAGCATCGCCATTGCGATCACAGGAAATGCGGGTAGATATCCACGTCTGTGAGTTCAATGTTAAACCAATTGTAAATTGTGTACTTCAGTGCACTTTAATTCATTAAGTCAGGGTTTCATTGTGGTCTGTCCTTCACCAGCATTATTCAGTATTTTCATTATTGCTATGGACAGAGGCATAGAGAATATGTTTATTAATTTTTCGGACGACCCCAATCTGGAAAGGGTTACCTGGAGGACTGAAAAATAGGATTAGAATTCAGAATACTTTTGACAAATTGAATAAATGATTAAAACAAAAAAAGAAGATGCAATTCAATCAGACCAAGTGAAAGGTTTTTATACACAGGTAGTGATAATCATCTACTCAGATATGCAATAGCCAGCGTTGAGTATCCACCAGTATAATGGGAGAAGATTTGGCTGGAGGAGGAGGGCACTTAGTAAATCCCAAGGTGAATCAAGGGGGAGGGCACTTAGTAAATCCCAAGGTGAACCAAAGTCAGTAACATTGTACTGTTCCCAGAGAAGTATCTATTGCCATGAGATATATAAGCAGGATTTTGCCTATGTGACACACAGTGGAAATCTTTCTTCTTTCAGCGCTGGCACGGCCCCAGCTGGACCATGTGCCCGACCGCCGCGGCTCAGAAGTGAAGCAGCCGCTGGTGAGTGTCCAGGGGATAACGGTCCAAAACCACAGCCTGAAGGAACTAGAGCTGTTTGCTAAAAGGAAAAAGAACAGAGAGGCATGACTGTGGCTTCTAACACATAAAAGGTAGCTGTAGAGGGGGAAGGAATTAATTCTCCATTATGAAATAATGGCTTAAATTACAGTGAGGTTTAAGTTAGGCATTAGGAAAAGCTTTCTAATAGCAAGAGTAATTAAGCACAGAAATAGACTGCATGAGGAATATCCATAATTGGAGGCTTTTAAGAGGAGTCTAGAAAAGTGTGTGCAAGCTGTATAGGAATGGGCAGTCAAGCCACGGGGCTGCAAAGGGGGAAGAGCTGCTCTGATTTTGGTGCTAGCAAGTGGAGAAGGCTTACATTTTCTAAATGCAAATCTCACAGCTGTGATACACTGTTGTCTGTCTTGCACTAGCACACAAATGACCGGGAGCAAGTACTTCATTTATTGATGTGTGCAAACCCTAGTAGAAGTCCTGTTTTTACAGATGGCATCTCAAAATGCTAGGAACACACAGAACAGAGCATCAAAGCAAACCGTCTGATTCACACCTTGGTATGAGGTTAACCCAGAGGCTCTGCAGGGACTGGGGTCCAGCTGACACTGCAATGTACTGGTATTTTTATTCAGGAAAAATCCTAGCAGGACAGAGGGACCAAACTTTGTAATAATCAGCATGCTCTTACTTAGATGCCTTCCTGCAAGATTTTGCTTAGATCAGATTTTTAATTGGTGTTTGAAAACTCTAGACAGTGGGGGAATGCAGAGGGAGGCTGGTGAAGAAGTTTTTTTATAGAAGGAACACTAACTCACATTTTACCAAATCAGCTCATATGTTGATATCCTAAAGATACTTACAAACCCCAGATACTTTTAAAAGAGTAACTGATCTAAATTTATCAACAGGCTTTTAATATTAGAAATTAGCAAGAGCCAGACTCTTTAAATGTCATATTAAATCCAAACTTACCATTATTTACCAGCTTCTTGCTACCCCAGTATCATCAGGTAGCTCAGGGACTTGATTACAGTCATCATGACAATACTATAATAAAAGATTATGAATAGCTTGTTGCTGACTAGGGAGCAATCTGGAAATCTCATATCATAAAACCAGCATTCAGACTCTTTAACTTTATTATATTAAAAAAGTTATAAAAACTCACTGCGTAATTTTTACGGTGCTACATTCACAAGAGGGCCATTATTTAAGTCTTCATTTAATTTCCAGATGCTGTATATGCACCATATAAAAGGTATCCAGAGAACCCAGGCAGGAAACAAGCTTATGGTAGAGAGCTCAGAGGTATGCATGTGTGGAAAATGCCATTAAAATAATAGCTTATTTGGTGTGTGTTTTGCTTCCCTAAACTACGAGCCTTTCAACAATTTCCATAGGTTGAGCTTCAGGCTGCAAGGTCAATGTTCCTTCGTCCTGGCTGGGAGTCCAGGTGGGCACATACGTGCTCACCCTTGAGATGCTGGATTCAGGATCCCCTGGTGTTGTCTGTTCTGAAACGCAGCCAGTGTGACCCATTTGGATGCTTTATATGGGTACATCGCTGCCTGCCATAATACAGTGCAAGAGTGGCAGTCTGAAGTCCCAGCCCTGGACTTTCCAGGTTTTCTTTAGCAGAAAAGAGAAAGAAAATATGTGGCTGCAGAGAAGATCTTACCCAGGAAACAATTTTCAGGGGACAGAACAATGTGGGCTGCACCTCACCACGAAGTTTTAGGCATGCGGTCCCTGTGCATTGACACAGGGGTGCTCGTGCGGCTGGGGAGCTCTCCCCCTGCAGCTGGGGTGCACCCAGCTCTGCTGCCTGGGCACATAGCACATACTCCAAAACTGGAAGGGGAGTAAGCAAAACCAGCTCACTTATTCAAAGCCTCATGGTTCTTGACCATTTGAATTGTCAGACTTGGTTTCCTACCACCCAGTAACATCACACGCTATTGCATAGGAAAGTCCTGCAGGAAAGAAAAAGTGCTTGAGCAATGGCCAGCGCCTACATGGCACAGGCAAGAAGGATGTGACCACTATGTAAACACCAACTGCAATTCCACAGGCTTGAGAAATCCTGGTTCCTGGGAAGCCTTCCCACAGGATGTCCCTGCAAATGCTTTTAACAGGTTGCTCTGTCCTTTTCCTGATTCAAACTGCAATTATAGGAATGGCAAAATGGAAAATAAATATATATGCAGTAGCTGAGAAAAAACAATTAGTTTTGCACTGGTGAGAAATAATGCAGGACTTCTTGTGTCTTTAACAAACTGACTCTCAGTGTATGTTGTAATGTATCTTTATGACCCAAATATACTTAGGAAGAGCATGACAACAAAATGTATGTTGGAAGTGTAATAAAGGAACGAACGCAGTAAAGTTACTGTATTTTATTAGTAGAAGAAAACAATTAAAATGGTACCCAGGTAGTAACTTAGGAACCAAATGTCATAGCTGTCTCTTTTGCTGCCAAAATATGTGTACTCTCTTCCTAACAGTCTCTTTCCCCAAGGAAAAATAAATGTATCTAAGAAATACTTGTTAGCAATGCAATTACAGGCTTAATTCCCCAACCAACTTCAGACATCATAAAAACAAAAACAAGCAGAAGCCCTTTGCAACAGGAATGGAAAACATACAGAAAAACACTAAGTGTTCAGAGGAAGATAATAATATATTTTTATAACAAAAGCTGACACTCTTTGACAATAACATTTGAGAAGTCATTAGAATTTGTTTTCCAACTGTACTGTCTCTTTTTTTTAAGCTACAGCCTAGAATGAAAAACTTCTTCTAAGGGCAGACTCCGTGCTACTCCTGAATAGGGCTTTTGGGACACTCAAGACACCAAAGTAGTTTGCCAGACTCTCCAGAAAGCAAAGCAGCTGTATCAAAATAACATTTCTTGGCATTATTCACTTCTGAAGGTCTGGTGCCTCCATGGAACTTCATGAAAGCTGGGTTATTTGGACAACATGGATTCAACTGTGGGAGCTGAGATGCTGGGAAGCTGATTCAGAGTACTTCCGAACTGTTGGCCTAAGAAAAAGAGATGAAATAAAAGGTTTGAGTAGATAAGATTAAAAAGACAAAAAGCACTAAACCTTACTTTTTCTGTGACCATACATATTAGACACATATTCGTGTCTTGGAGGAAGAAAACCTTCAAGAGACTTGGCACAGACCAAGTTGTAGGTTGTATATGAAGGTTGTAGCTGTGCAAGGCTCGTGTCAGTGATGTGCTTCGGGATTCCCACGCTGTCGTCCAGGTTCATCCCACATCTCCTCATGTACTTAGCAGCGTGCTCCCTGCCCAGCCTGGACATCCTCGACTCTCACTATGCGTGGCATGGTCTTGAGCTCCTCCAGAGATGACTGTCTGGGGAGGGGCTGTCTCACACCATTGGCTTCAGCAGGGAACTCGGAGAA
>NW_010264494.1:4672-32695 GCF_000690775.1 Eurypyga helias
ACGCTGAGCGTGGACACTTCCCCTTGTGAGGATACTGTGTCTGATGCTCCTGACCTGAGAGTCCAGCCTCCGTACAAGGATTCCCACGTGATTTGGTAGCAGCATAGACTTTGACTGTCGGAGGTAATGGTGTACATCACATAATGGTACCATGCTATGCTCCTGCTAGTTCTCCGCTCCCAGTGCAAACTCGAATTTCTTTGACAAGGGCCTGAAAAGAAAAATGTCTTTTTCTCCTCCATTACTTTGTATAATTTGAAATACCCACCTAAGATGTTGCAGAAGAATTCTACCCCTCAGTAGAAACAGTCAGTGGCTATCAAAAGTCTCCATTCTTTTAAAATATTGGTGTCAACCCAAGATAAAAATATTGAAGTTTAAAAATTCAGTATTTTAAAATATTGAACATTATCATCTTTTTAATCATTTTTAAATTGGTTCTAAATCAAGGTAGACATTTTCTTTTTGATAGGCACTTACAAAAGGTTATTTCATTACTAGTTTCACAAGAACAGGGAAGTGCTTTTTCTCTCAATTTGTCTTGCCTTAGCTTTGGATCCCAAGATGACAGATGGCTGGAGAGGTTCCAGTCGAAGGCACTGGAGCTCCACTGGGTGAAAAAGCATGTTCTCACTATAAATGGAAAAAAAAACGTAATAATCAAGCCCCAGAAATCACAAATGCCTGGATCACTAGGTTTCAGGCAATGCAGTACAGAGCTGCTTGAGCTGATGACAGAAAGGAGGAGAAGAACTTTGCAGATGATCTCTAAGATGTTTCATGCCTGGTAAAATTGACCGACTGGCATTTTCAATTAATAGATGCACTGAATTTCCCTCTGTACATTTAAGCTGTCAGTGTCTACTCCCATAATGACAGGATGAGAGTTTTTATTATTTTATTTTTAAAGTGTGGCTGATTAAAGTTGAAATGGGATCAAGAATATGCTTTTTTTACTGATGGAGATTTTGGATAATAATGACGAGGGGCTTTCATTTGCGAAAGCCAGTGTGATGCCTCACATGTCTGCATTGGATGCAAATTTTGAGAAATGCCCTTGACGAGGGTCATTAGAACCGGTATGATTGGATATGTGACATTTTTAATGTAGACTCAGAAACAAACTGCGTTATTATTGAAAGCTGAAGATGAATTTATTGAGATGGTCTGAATGTTTTCTCTGAAGCAGAAATTCTGCAGACAGCTGCTGTCTCTCTCTTAATGAGTTTCAGAGCCTGTATAAAGAGGAAACCCAAGTCTTTGTGGAAAGCTCTGAAGAGGTTTCTTTCTATCCTGCCTCACAGCCTGTCTCCTGAGAAGCACAACCATCAGCACTGACAACAATAAACACAAAACAAAGGTCTAGATTAAATGCTGGGAATGATCTATGGCTTTGTTTTGCTGGTGTGCACCTGAGGCTCAAGACCCTTTTGCAAAATGATGGAAACTCATCTATCTCACTAATAAAAGTTACATGCTTCTGGTGATTTGAAAGAGAAACAGGCTTTATCTGCAATTTTCTGAGGAGGATTTTAAATTTTCCTTAAATTGAGGGTGCTTGGACCTGATACTTTGGCTTAGCAGCTTAGAAAGTCTGAGATCCCTTTTAAATCAGGTCCTAGGCCAGCCTTATTTTTCAGGCATCCCCCAGTCTGTGACAGAATGTTGGTGTTTGGTAATTCCTGAAAGAAAGATAAGTCAGGAAGCACACAGGGACACTGCAATAACAGCAGTATTTATGGGATGGGAAGGCAGCAGAAGCTCTAGTTGGGTATGAATTCCAAGCCTGTGTCAGGTTCCAAGGTGCACATCTGGAAAGGCTGCCTTCCTTTTCCTTCCTTCCTCCCTCTTGGCACCAAAGTAAAATTGCTCCTTAATGGCATTTCTGGGGTGGTAAGTAATGTGCTACTTCTGTTTTGTAAGATTTCTGGAAATACCCTGGGTCCAAACTATTCATCCTTGGACCTGAGTCTCCCTCCAAACCAGCCTTGCCATATTGTCAGGTCCAGTAAGTGGCTGTAACTTTAAAAAAACATTAAACAGCAACTTTTTAATAACCAGAAGAATCTAGGAAGTCCCAGGAATGAGTCAGAAAATCGATCTCTTCCACCAAAAGTGCTTATAAGGGTGCGTAGGTGGGTATAAGGACCTGGGAAAAGGCTCTTGAGAAAAGGCCATTAGAGAGGCAGAGGTGACAGTGCACTGTGGAAAAAACATGTATTTCTGCCACTTGTCGGCAGCTGTTCAGAAAGGTGTTTGAGATACCATCAGCTCCTTGGCTCGCAGGTTCCAGCGAAGTGTTTGCACAGCTGACATGTGGGAGGCAGCATGTAGATCTCTGATGACATAAAGCTAATTTTTTGCATTTATATGATGTGCAAATGTGCCCCCCCAACCCCATGAATATCAGACAGAGTAGGTGTTCTGCAAGCTAGGGGAAGAAATTGCAGCTCATCATACACACATTAGGCTACCCATGGTAAAAAAAGCTTGCAGCATTTAAATGCAGCATCCACCATTTTCTCACTGCCTATTTCTAATCTCTCCTGCGAAGGCAGTGCACAGGTAGGGCTTTCAATCACCATCTGCTTCTGCCAAGAACACAGTAAAGCACAGACAGCACCGGTGCAGAATTACCCATTAGCGCCGAAGAGCAGGTTCGAGGCCAGGCTGTGAGAGAGGTGAGGCTGGAGGTCTTCACCTCCCACCCAGGGACCGCGGCTGGGGCAGAATGAACAAGCCAAGTACAGCAGAAACAATAACCCACAGTCCTTCCCGGTGAAATGAGGATTTCAATAACCTGTGTTGCAAACAGCAGTAATAAGCAGTATCTTCTCTTTTGGACCATTAGGAACAAACGTGGTAGAAATAAGTCTTCAGAGCAATCGCTTAGATTAGAGGCTTGCACTGAGCTGGGGTGAGGGAGGTACACTTTCCTCCCCAGCCAAGGAAGCAGAAAGGCAAACAGTGTTTTGACTGTTTCCAGGCAAATCGGGCTGTTTCAGTCACCTCCCTTCTCCCCTTCGGTGCGCCCGGGCAAGCGCCTGCGTGCACGTCGGTGTGCGCATCCCCGAGCTGGACCCTGGGCCAGCGGGTGGGAGAGCACGCACCCGCCGCGTGAGCAAAGAGTGGATCAGCATGGAAGGGAAAAAGGAAAAAAAACAGGAGTGGGAGGCCCGAAACCCCCAGTCTGACGCGCTCGGCAGGTTGCTGTTTGGCATGTTAGTGACGCCACCAGCGCCAGGAAAGCAGCTTTCACTCTCAGTGGGTTTACTGAGTAGATTAGTGAAACCTTTTCATTTAAAAACATTTGGCAAGGACTTCTGCATAAGTTGGGAGGAGGTTTTTGCCCACATCCGCTTCCAACAGAGAAAAGAGAGTTTAAAGGGGGGAAAAAACCCAAGCAAAACCTGACCGAATTTCCTCATGGCTGCCAAAAAGGGTCTTGAAAGAGCTTGCCTTGTGAGTGAGAGGGATACCAAGAAGTACTCCTTGGCCCTAGACAGGTAACACAATTCTCTGTTTCCTTCGCTGCCGTTGCTTTGTCATTGAGAGCAATACGTGATCATCGATCTGCCGACGGGTTGCGAAAGTCAAAGTACGGGGAGTTTCACAGTGTGTACAGGGAACATCTTTCACTACTTTCAAAACGTTTAGTTTGATTTTTTTTCCTTCCCAAACTTTCTTATTAAATGTTTGATGCATTTACTAGACAGCAGCCTGATGCGTCTGCATCTGTGATGGATTGAACCAATCTACTGTTGAAGCAAGTGTCTCCTGCTATGTATTTTATAAGCTTAGTAGATTTATTGTAGGATGCAAAAACCTTATGGATTATGCTGCAATTTTAGGCTGAATTATAATAGTGCTATTGACACCATGTTTGATTCAAAGCTCCTTCATGCCTGAATGTCTAAATTATCTATTTGGTCTGAAAGAAATGCGATGCTGTTAAGGTCTTGTTCCTGCAAAACTTTATTCATGTGGATAGTCTATCAGATTGGAAGCTGATGTACCTCTCGTGTGCCAGAGGACCTCTGAGTAAATGCTTGCTTGAGTGAGGAAAGACCCTCTGAAACATATGATATGCTGTGGCTTGGGTTAAAAAATGAATACAAATGTCTGTCACAAAATAGTTTTGCAGTTGAACTTATTTTCATTCTCTCTCTTGACTCAGACCAGCAAGTATTTTTGAAAGAAAATAGCTGTTCAGTTACAGCTTAGCACCTCTTTCCATTATCTCATTGATTTTCACGTTATTTATTGCTTGGCTCTCTTAAAGCGCGTGGGACAGAAACTTGGCGTAAACACTGTCAGTTCAAATGGAAATCTGTCTCTCCATGTTCTTATACTGGGGTGACTGCCATCGTATTTTAGTCATTTGAGTGTCTGGGTTATTATTTAAATATTATTACATGGCTCCATAAATATACACGGCACTGTCCAAGATGACTTCTGAGGTAATATTTATATTCTAAAAAGATCCCATATGATTCTGCAATTCATTTTAGTTACTGAAAACTCTCAGAGCTTTTTTGATAGTTTGCAATTTTGTGGGCACAGCTTCAGTGCTTGAGGTCCTTCGGCCCCTTGCCACCTCCAGACACAAGGACATCCCTGGACAAACCCTCTACGTGGTGTGGGGAAGGGTGCCCTGTGACAGGGATAATCGTTAGTCTGTCTCATGAGGAAGCCCTTGTATTCCCTGGTCCACTGGGAACAGGGAATATCCCCAGTGAGAAGAGGGGTAGGATGCAAGCTGGGGGCAAGAATCCCTGTCAGTTAATTCTCCCATCTGAGAGCTGACTCAACTTCTGGAGGAGAAAATTAAGTCTGATAATTTTTCTTAATTTAGGATTGAAGTAAGTTGGGGTGAATTGCTGCAACGATTGCCATTATTGGGTTGATTGCTGCAGATTATGTCCGAGAGCCCCTGAGCTAGAGGGCCGGTCCCAGGAGGGCTCCATAGCAGAAGCCCTGAGATGGCTGAGTTTTGGCAGAGGTAACACAGCTCTGCAGGAGGAGGAGGACTTGTCCTCCAGGCATGTGGCTGTTGTGCCACACATCCTCTCGGCTTTTCTTGACAAGCGGAATTTGATTAACTGCACAGCCTAATTACCCTAGCTCAGCAATAACCAGAAATGAGGGCTGGGAGCTGGGGTCTCCTGTTCAGAAGAGCTAGCAGCCCAGGGGAAGCCTTGGTCCCACTCCCCCTCAGAGCCCAGGACCTGGGATGCCAGCCCAGTGACCCAGGGTGCCAGCCTGGGGACGGAGCCAGAGTGGCTGTGTGATGCAGCATGCTGAGCTGGGGCTTGCACAGACCAGCTGCATGCACAGCTTCAGGTGTCTTAAGCCGATCAGTAGCAATAAGCTCATCTTAGCCTTTGGTATAAATTACCACATTTTTCTGTTCCCTGTGTGTAGGCTTAATGAATAGCTCTAATGCTTTCAACAGAATTTATTTTGCACACAGATTGCCTATTTCTTTGCAACCCCCCCAACTTCTTTCTTTTTAATAAATACCATTATTACAATACACAGGGAACAAAACTGGTTTTATCTCAACCGCGTGAGTAGGAAGTCTGAAAGCAGACCACTTTCCCTGCACGCAAAGCTGTGGGGGAGAGTGTTTTGTACATGCCAGGCCTGTCTGTAGTCACTAGCAGGTTTGGATGCATTGAGGTTTCCTATGACAAACTTGTAATGCATACAAGGCTCTCTGAAAATCAGGTCAGCTATAGGCTTGTAGGATAATTCAGCCTGGAAGGGACCTCAATAGGTCTCTGGTCCGACCTCCTGCTCAAAGTGGGGTCAGCCAAGATATTGAACAAGGTTGCTCAGGGCTTTATGTGGTCTAGTCTTGAAAAAAATCTCTCAGGATGGAGACTGCACAACTTCTCTGGGCAATCTGGTTCAATACTGAATTATCCTCCCGTCATTTTTTTTCCTTTACATTCACTCTGAACCTCTCTTTTTTCAGTTTATGACCTTTGTCCCCATCCTTCCTCCATGAACAGCAATAAAGCTCCATCTTCTCAATAGTCTTCTCAAAAATACCGTCAGGCTGCTGCTAGGTGCTTATGAACCCACCTTTTCTCTAGGCGGGACAAGTCCAGTTCCCACAGCAGAAGTGCTCCAGCCCCCAACCATCCTGGTCACTCTCTGCTAAAAAAACCAGTTTATTGACCTTTCTGTACACTGGATTCCAAAACTGAACACTATATTCCAGATGTGGTCTCAAAAGTCTGACCCAGGTGCAGGACTTTTCATTTGCCTTTGTTGAATTTCAGAAGGCACCTGTTCACCTCTTTCTCCAGCCCATTTATGGTGGCCTTGCTCTCCAATGTACCATCTGCACTCCAGGTCGGCATCATCTGCCAACTCGATCTTTCTGTACACTGGATTCCAAAACTGAACACTATATTCCAGATGTGGTCTCAAAAGTCTGACCCAGGTGCAGGACTTTTCATTTGCCTTTGTTGAATTTCAGAAGGCACCTGTTCACCTCTTTCTCCAGCCCATTTATGGTGGCCTTGCTCTCCAATGTACCATCTGCACTCCAGGTCGGCATCATCTGCCAACTCGATCAGGGTGCTCTCCACCTCCTCGTCCAGGTAACAGACAAAGGTGGTGCACAGGACTGGTAGCAGGGTAGGACACCCCTTCTCACCAACCTCCAGGAAGGGTATGAACCATAATGGTGACAGGGTCTGAAGCTGCGCACACAGAATCTCCTGCTTTATGCAAAAAGTGTTGTCTGTAAGTCATCAAGAGAGATTCGTATCGTCTCTCTTTAAATTAGGTTTAAATAAGGTGTCTACATTTTCTATGGTCTTTTTACAGTCAATTGTGATAGTGGCCGAGAGGATAAATTTTTCAGGTGATAAATAATCTGTTATTTTTTATTTGTTATCACCTACCAGTGACCTAGATAACCACTATCAAAGTCTTGACCAATTTCCTGAAGTTTCTATGAATGAAGACAGGCTATATGATTTTATTTTTTGCTGACAATAGATCAGTGTAATATTGACCGGAAATATTCAATATCCCACTTCATAAATCAGTACATTTGCATCAGATTGTACCAGCTACATTGTGAACTAGATTTTGGCTTGATCCAGCATTGATTTCTGGATTTCTGATTATGTTCTTTATGTGCAATTATAGTAGGATTTTGAATATCATAACAAAAGTAAAATTCAAGGCTTCTAGTCTCAAAGTTTTTGGTTTTATTTTGTCTCTGAGACAAGACACAGGAAAAAACAAGGGGGAGGGCGGCAATTCTGAAAAGCAGGAAAGATGTGGTTTGTATTTGTGTAAAAGTGTTTAACACAAGGCATTAGCATGACCTGTAGTTATTCCTATCTATCAGTGAAGCCTTGGGCTTGTAATTGATTTCTGTCTGCCAGGCTCATACTAGTAGGCAAAAAGTTTGAAGTGAGCCCAGGAGATGATTTCTTCAGATGGAGATTGATTTTCTATAACAAGCACGTAGGGAATATTTTCTTCTTTTTCTGCCTTCCTGCAGGTAAAATGAAAACCCTTATGATACCAAGGAGTCCTCATCAAATAAAGGCTTTGCACCACTCCTTGTACTTTGCAGAAGCCAATGCTCAGGAAAACTCAGGTGTTTCTTGTGACTTCTGAAGGGTTTTAGCTGTGGGCCCTGTGGTTATGTTGCCTTTGTACTTGCTTGCCAGCTGGTACATGGTAGTGGAGCATACAGTATCTTAGGGGACTTTGCTTTTGCTCTCATGTTAAATGACATTAGGACCCCGTAGAAAAGATGTCTGTCCAGTACTGACTGTATACCATCTCCATTACTCCCACTTTAGTTATGAACACTTCATTTCAGAAAGAAAATGAGAACTGAAATAGTAAGAGGTGTGAAAGAGAAATTAAATAACTAGGACACCAGCTCAGAAGAATGATGGTTCAGTGGTATAGAAATGATACATAAAATCATGAAGGATCTGGTGAAAGGAATGGTCATTCATTACTTCTAACAGTACAACAACTAATTAAAACATCAGGCAAACATCGTCGGAGTAACAAAGGATGCATTATATTTACAGAAATCACGATTTAACTGTGGAACTCAACACTTTCAAGTCAGCCAAGTTTGTGGAAGAAAGATCTGAAAAGATGCAAGCTCTGGTTCAGCCACCTCCAGATTTGTGCAACCAGGGAGCAGTACCACTCTGGAGATGTTCCATTTTGGTACTTTGTCCTTACATATTCCCTTGGGCTCTTGGTGGTGTTTAGATACTTGGCTACATGACCTTTGGTCTAACTCCATGCAGCTATTGTTATACTGTTATGCAGAAGGAAAATTATTGACAATACATTCATGCATACATGGCCAGGCCCTCAAAATGCCACTAAATAAAATATAGGAAAACTTCCCATCTACTAGACATCTAAATGTATGCAAATGTATAAATATTTGCCTTTGTTTTGTGCCCACAGTAAGGAAAAGTACAATCTGGACAGTCAGGCTATAAACAGAGTCTTAAATGACTTGGAAATATTCAAGATTAGTACATCAGTTGAAATCGAAGTGGTGCCAGCATAAGGGATGTTACTATGGCTTTGATAATTTTTTCTCTGAAGGCAGTTTCATTATCCTTTCAGGAACCAAAAAAATTATTATTTTCTCTTGTGAAGGAGATGATCTCCTGTGGGAAGTGCAGCGTTTCCACATTTTGCTCTTTTGACTGGGGATCTCATAATGGTCTAGGAGGATGGCAATTATTCCCAGCACCCGACAGATCAAGTGAAAACAAACAAAAGCAAGTTGCAATCAAAAGCTCTTGCTAATGATTTGCGTGGAATCTGCAATATGTATTAATATTTTCTACTTCCCCCATTCTGGGCACGAGTCAGTAGGATCCGTTCTGTGACATTCCCCTGACTATCCCTTTTACAAAGGAAAGAAAATTTGAAATAGAGAAAAGATAATTTTTTTTTAATCTGGGACTCTGCTTGCAGTGTGCTGGTGCAGACATCTGATGCTCAAAGGCTACGTTTTGCTCTAACACACTCAGAAGGGGTTTATGGTTTGACAGAGCCGATCTCTGCACCTTAAGCTTTTGATTCACACATTTATAAAACTGTCTCTTAGATTCTTTTAATTAGTGGCAGGCTGCTCTTGGAAGAAAAAAATAATGATTACGCCTGGGAACTGGCAGGAGTCTTCCTAACTCATTGGGCCAGATGCTGCTCTGCGAGTTCAAAGGGAGCAGCGAATGCTCGCCACCTCTGACAACCGGGCCACTTCTATTGAGATACCCTTTCGACAGAAAATTGTGACATTTGTGGGTTTACGCTGTCTCTGTTTGCCTTTGCCTCTGTTCAACAAGATCTGTGGACAGCGCTTTTCTACCCCTCAGTGGCACTCTGAGGTTTTGTTAGCTGATGGAGAGACTTGAAGATTAAAAAAGGGAGGGGGATGACAAAGCGACCTATTTTGTTAACAGCAAGGAGAGGATTTGGTGGCTCAGAAATCTGCAGTGGTAATTTTGGCATCCCTGCCCTGACAGGCTGTTGGGCTGATCATGACTAATGTTGTTCAGATGATTTTAACGTTCAATGCCAGCTGATGAAAATTGAGTTAAAGGGAAATTAATTTTACATGCAAACTGTAGAAAAGCATTGGAAGTTAACTCTAGAGAGGGCTGGAGCACATCTCCTCTGAAGATGTTGAGGATGTTCAGCCTGGAGAAGAGAAGGCCCCGGGGTGACCTTATAGCAGCCTTCCAGTACCTGAAGGGGCTACAAGGAAGCTGGGGGGGGACTTTTTACAAGGGCCTGTAGTGACAGGACAAGGGGTAACGGGTTTAAATTGAAAGTGGGGAGGTTTAGATTAGATATCAGGAAGAAATTCTTCATGGAGATGGTGGTGAGGCACTGGAACAGGTTGCCCAGAGAAGCTGTGGATGCCCCATCCCTGGATGTCTTCAAAGCCAGGCTGGATGAGCCTTTGAGCAACCTGGTCTAGTGCAAGGTGTCCCTGCCCATGGCAGGGGGGTTGGAACTAGATGATCTTTAAAGTCCCTTCCAACCCAACCTATTCTATGATTCCATGACTGGAGAATGACTGGTAGCAGGGACCCCAGATACCAGATGGGCAGCCCATTCCCCAGATGTCCAGATCCCATTTATTTGTTGTCGTGGGGAAAATAAAGGAAAACACTGACAAAAGGACTGAGAAAATTCACTGTCTCCAGGCATCAGGCATTAAATTTGACCAGTTACTCTTTCACACAAGCTCCTCACATACAGGGGAACCGTTCACCTCTGCTGAGTAAACAGACACCACATGCTAACCTGGCTGGGAAACAGGGGAACACATTGCATCCCTGGAATATCTCAATAATATTTACAAAATCAAATCCACGCTGATTATCTACAGTTTCAGGGCTCAGCTGCCAAGGTGGGTCAGCTCTTGCTCCTTTCGCTGGTACCTCCTACACATTCTATACCTCCATGGTGCTGATGAACACGAGGGGCTGAGGCATCTGCAGCTGCCTTTGCCTCTCGCCTGTCAGTGGGGTGCAGATTGTGGGGCACCTGGCAGGATTTCGGACTCGCTGAGCAGCTGTGGCTGCCTCAGACTGCCCAAAGAGGCAGCTGGAAAAAGAGTGCGTTTTCAGTGTAATGTTTGTTTTTCTTGACATCAACTACCACAAATTGGCAGCCACTGGCAAGATTTCTCTCTAGCAAGATTTTAGGCATCTTGACACTTCCATAAACAGTGCAGAAACGGTACAGAAAGACACCAAGATCCATATAACTCCTGGAGCTTTTAGTTGCAATTCAATGTGCTTGGCCCCGGACCTCTCTACCCCTATCATGTTGTTCCTGTGCAGGAGCCCTGGGAAGGGCAGCTCTGAGGTTTTGTGTCAGAGCAGATTTGGCTGGGAAATCACCCTGTGGTGGAGCAATGTTCAAAGAGCCACTTCTGCTCAACTTCTTGCCTTTCTGTGAAATCAGTGGCAGAAAGGGGTCAGCATACTATGGGGAATAGATTTCTTTGATTTTTCAAAATGCCTTTGAAACTTTTGGGCTAATATTTTTCTATGCTCAGGCCTTGCTAGAAGATTGATAGTTTTTGTACATAAGTGGAAGTTTGAGATAAAATAGTTCTGCATGCAAAGAGAGAAGAGAAATATCTCTAGTCAATTATATTTGAGAAAAAGAAGATACATAGTTTTGAACAGTCTTCCTGACAAAGCTGTTGGGAATAAAAACCTGAAATTTTCCACAGAACTGTCTCCATGCTAAGCTGAATTTGGTTCCTATTTGCATGAGCTACAACTTTTTGAAAACCCTACAGTGTGCATAAAATACACAGCCTAAGAAAGATACCCTGTGCTTCCTAAACTGCCAAATGATGTAGGAGAGCCCAGAGAACTGGGAAACACAGCCAGAGCAGTCATTTAATGTGCAGCTCCCTCCCGCGGAGCACTGCTCATGCGAGCAAGCCTCTTCTGTGACTTGCTCTGCTGTTCCCAACACTGCTTTTATCCTTTGAAAGCATTAATTACATAGTTTCTGGGGCTGCAGGGCTAGGCGCCCAAATAACCGGGGGTTTTCTTTTTTAACCTTCTGTTTCTTTCAATCCCAAAGGATGAGCTGGCATCAGAAGAATTTAACTGAAGAGAGGCAGCAGCAGGAAGCAGAAGCTACTGAAGCTAATCCACCGTATCACTGTCACAGCTACTCACAGGCCTACGAGAACAGAAAAAGGGAGCAGCGTCAAGCCAGGAAGAGGCTCTGTGCAGCATCAGTAATTTGCATCTTCTTCATGATTGCTGAGATTACAGGGGAGTATGTTTGCCCAAAGAGAGCTCAGTTTGCTGCCCAGCACAGATGTATTCATGCCCTTTCTACACGCAGGGAAACCATGATGCACAGAGGTGAACCCATCTGAGATGGAATAATTCTCCTCTCTCAGCAGTCTTCAATAAAATTGTGTTGATTTGGGGTTTGGTTTTTTTTTTTTTAAAGTGAAATTAATATGTTTTCATAGACACATTTAAGGATTGCATCATGTCACAAAAGATTTCTAATAAATTGGGCTACATTCTTTCTGGAAGAAGATTAAAAGATTTTACATATTCATCCAGGCCAGTGAGAACTCAGCACTGATGAAGGCTGCTAGCAGCAGGATCTGATATTAAATGCAACGGTCTTTACAAAATCCAGGGAAATCCAGGGCCAGATTCACCATCTGCTTTTCTTCAGTTAAGTCAATGTATTTATACCAGGGCACATTTATCTTTTAAATTGGCCTGCTGGTGTATCTCTGGATCAATGGAAGATTATTCCCCTGTCTAATTAGCTTTCACTTTTGGACTCATCCTACAATATCCACTAAAAATGTTGGGATTGCACATAGAGCATTAGCGTTCATTTTGTCTCACCGACCTGCTCTCTGCATGGCTTCTGTGATGTTTATACCCACCTGACAGCACCTGGCTCTTTAATTCCCCCTTCTCCTCTGTGAGGTGAGGTGAGGTAAGGCACGAGGAATCCCACAGACTTTTGTCATATGTGTCCCAGGGGACATAACAAATATCAGCCAGAGAAAACGCATGTTTTCCCAGTTTCAGCATCTCTGGAGCCCCATGAGAATGGAATAGAAAGGCTTTGCCTTCCCAGAGGTGAGAAGTGGAGGCACTGAAAGCACCGCTGCAATTCTGCCCTCTCCCCTGACTGCCAAACGCAGCAGGGGCTACTCCAGCTTTTCCCTCCCACGCACTTCGTCCGCATGAAGCCCCGTTGTTCGTAGGTCACGTGCATTTCCCCCATGAAAACTGGTGCATACCACTAATCTCCACGCAGTAATTTCCAGTGCTAGAAGTAATGCATTATTAACAAAACCATATAATCAGTAGGCTGAAGTCTGGTGAACGCGGCAATGCTAGAGGATAATTGGAAGGACAGATGATATGTTAACTAGATGTTTCATTTTGCTTAATGAATCATACAGCTTTTTTGCAATGACAGCTTAAGTAACAGGCTTGCAGACCATTTTGCTTCAGACCATTAAACTTTGACAAACCAGTTATTAAGTGCAGTTACAGACAGCAGTCTATGGAGATCTGTGTAATTACAAACCATACATTTAATTTTTTTTAATCGTTAGGCTAGACTGCCTGTGCCTGGTGATTGACCACTGAGTGACTGACAATTTCTACTGCTTTGTGGTATAAAAAGCTATAAACACCCATTGCGGGTAATAGTAAGTCATAAAGACCACTTATTGGGAGTATTGATACAAAGCAATAAAAGCCTGCATATATTACACAGGCTTTACTCCTGAAAATAAAGAATATGTTCCCCTTCCTTCTCTTCTTAAGGACAAACAGCTTCCATGAGCTTCCGTGGGCGTTATTATGCTAAACAGAAGAAACAAAGCCATAACGCTCTGGTTGAAAAGTTGTGCTTCTTGAATCCCCTGATCTTTCCCATGATATTTTTGATCAAACCATCTGTGCTTGCCCCTACTGCTCTCCCAAAAGGGACACTGTTGGCTGAGTCTGGTTCACCAACTGTGTCTGAAAGACAATGATCTTATCATAGAATCACAGACTGGTTTGGGTTGGAAGGGACCTTAAAGACCATCTAGTTCCAACCCCCCTGCCATGGGCAGGGACACCTTCCACTAGACCAGGTTGTTCAAAGCCTCATCCAGCCTGGCCTTGAACACTTCCAGGGATGGGGCATCCACAGCTTCTCCGAGCAACCTGTTCCAGTGCTCCCCCACACTCTCTGTTCTTCTGTTCTTCTAATGCAGATCCATCACAGTCTCCATAGATTTGGAGCTATCAGTCAAACTGATGACACCCTATATACAGACCTGATATAAAAGTGCTTTCCAAGGAATTTTAGTGGCTAAAGACCAAATGTGGATTTCAAAGTACTTTATTTCTATTTGGGCACTAGAAAGAGAGACGAACCCTGCATGTGTCCTTATGTCAAAAAGGAATATAAAGACTTGACGAGGTTGCAGACTGAGCAGACTGAGATCTCAGATCTACATGTTTGTTTGCTGAGAGATAGCTGATGCCTTGGTTGTTAACATCTGTGCACTGTCAGACAAGCCTGCATCCCTTGGCTATGCAAAACTGCTTCCCGCTTGAGAAACAGCTACCCTGCAAACAGTGAAAGTCTAGGAGCTATGTCCTGACCAGAAAGTGTATGTGCATTTACACCTGCACAGGATCTGGGAAATCCCCATTCTGTTGAATATTTCATTTTACTTCAAGGAATGAGTTGTCCCCAAATTCTGCAGTCATTCTTGTTCCCTTTTGGGAAGTAATTTTCAGGCAGCTGTAAACGGGATGTATAGGCAGGCAACAGCGAAAAATAATGCATGCCCTATATGTGCAATATACGTTTTCTTGCGGTGACAAACCATACAGTATTAGGTATTCTAATCTAAAATCTGCATGTGGGAGGAAATTAAACACCCAGTCCCTCCTGCTGGCACAAAGACTTCCCATCTATAAGGAAACAAGATATGTCTGCGTGTCCCTTTGGCAGTGGTATCTTGCCAAAGGTTTGAATGAGGCAATTTACAATGGTTTTCAGGTTCATTGATTCTCATATGAGTTGTGGTCAGGAGAAACAGGTGAGCCAAAATTAATTAAAAGACTGAAGAAGGATGGAAATATATTGCCGAATGTAGAAACTAGATATTTTGGCTTTATCATTCCACATTTCCATTTCTCTACATTTCCACTCTGATGAAAAGATTCCCTTGCTATAACTAGTTGGCAGGACAGCTTCCTGCCTGTGATCCTTGTCTTCTCCTGCAGCTACTGGCAGCTGGGGTAGTTTAAAGCAATCTTTTAGTTTTTTGGATTTGCTTTTAGCCCTGAGACATGGTTAGAAGAATTTGGCAAAATAATGATATGGGGCTTACTGGGTAAAATAAATGTGGTTTCAGATAGCCTAAAATGGCTTTGGTTCTGCAGGGTTTTTTTTCAGAATTCACATGAAACCAAAACTGCCCAAAGTAAAATGACATTCAGCTACATTTTTATAGCTCTAGCAGCAAAATTAAATCATGCATTACCATTACAAAATGATAGATTAGTCCTGCAAACAGAACATTCTTCTCTATGTCCCCATCAAAATGGATGGCTGTTTATCACAACTCTTCTACTGGGGCCTTTCCTTTTACTCCTGTTTGAGTGTTGCCTGTGACAAATAAAAAGTTGGGCATCCAGCCATCCAAAACTCGGAAGAACATGCATATTTTCCTATAACAAATAGGAAATTAATTCCATAAACTAAGAGTCAGAGTATTTGTACATAGATAAAAATGTTAGCAATTTCAGAAGAGATAGCGGTTACGGGAAATGGGACACCCAATACTGCTTTTCACCAAGAAATCTGATATTAAAATAGTTACAGTAAAACAGTCCAATAGCAGTATAAACACAGCACTAATGTACTGTAACTCTTATTGTGTCCCTCTTTCTCTCTTGGACAAAGAAATTTAACAGTTCTTTCCATTAATTTATACCTTTCACTGTATGAATGAGGTACAAATGAAACTAACACTGGTGAGTTTTGCGTTGTGTGTACGACCACTGAAAATTCAACGTTCCCTTTGATTTGCAGCAAAGCAGGTCTCGAGTTGGATTAGGCGAACTCAACCTTCCGAGCAGAGCCATGATACGGACACGTGTTTCACACAGGTGGGCAGATCGCCGGGAGCCTGGCGGTGATCACTGATGCGGCACACATCCTGGTGGACCTCACAAGCTTCCTGATCAGCCTCTTCTCGCTGTGGCTTGCCTCCAAACCTACCACCAAGCAGCTAACTTTCGGGTGGCACCGAGCAGGTAAAAAACATGTCACAGTATGAACATGTGGAAAGGGAAGTCTTCACATCCAAGGACTGGAAAACATGCCAATGTCCAACATAGTTCTGCAGATGTTTAGAGATAGTGCTCTAACGCCCTCAAAGCCCCCAGGAGTCATGACGAACAGAGCAAGCCGGTGAGCTTCAAAGAAGCAAAAAGCTCAATCACGTCTTACCTGTAAATGTGTCTTTCAGTTCATTATTGAATGCAGTTTGGGGCTGGTACTAGCTTTGGCTGAGATAACACCAACTCCCCTCAGTGACCTGAGTGTGAGGAGTCCTCAATCTGCTGTGAAATACAAGTTTCTATAAAAGCAGCAATACACATAAAATGAGGAACCATTCCTTGTATAGAATGATAAAGTAAATAATTAAATTATTTTTAAAAGACAACAGTGTTATATTTGTAGAAAAGTGACACCCTTTAACATTTACCGTTTTCTAAATCCTCTCCCTGAACATCCCTCTCTCACTGCTGTTTTTTATCAGATGGAAGTACTGGTGGGTTTTGGAAGTTCTCTGTCCTCAGCCAAAATCGATATATTTACAGATGACACCTAATACCAAAAACCTTACTGTCAAACACAAGTGTTTTTACAAAAGACAATACATCCGCAAAATAATAACTATGAGAAAAAGATTTCTAGGTGTATGATTCTCTTCAGGATTTAGACACCTAAATACTAGTTCCTACATATAAGTGAGCACACATAAGCACAGTGTCCAAGTTTCTGATGCATTCAACAGAAATCTTGGCTCTGTTCAGCTGTCTAAACATAGACGTCTAGTGCTACATCCCCAGGATGTCTGAGACACATGCACGGGAATGGCAGCTGTGGCACAGGACCCACAGCTTTGCTAAATTTTGCTAAGACACTGCATTGAAAAGTGACATGTATTTTCACACATATAGGTAAAGTTGAGCCCTAAAATTTTCAGCTATGGAGTATACGTACACATATGGACGTTTATGAAGGTGTTTGCAAAAGCTATTGGTTCCTTTCATGGCCATGATAGCAGAGCCATCAACTCCTTCAGTTGGGCCGGGTTGGCAGGGTTTCAACTTGTAACTTGCAGAAAATGCAAACAGCAGGTTTATCAGGAAATATAAACACCATGCTTTATGTTAGCTTATCTATCTACTTTTAAACAAAAGTAGATTTCCCTGGTGGTGGACTTTCATTCATTATTTGTCAGTTTTAGACAAAATGGTTATTTTGATAAGCATCTGGGACCTGGACTGCTGCCAAATGTGCGACCCTCATAAAAATATGTTTGAAATCATAAGTTGAGTTTCAGCTGTTTTCATGAACTGACAGTAGAGGTCTGTGTAGGTGGTTTGCTCTTTCTGACTCTCTACTGCCTTTCACTTTACAGTGAACTTTCATTTTCCTTGGTGGTGTCTCAGTTGTGCTCATAAAGTGCCACATTTACCCATTCCAGTCACATGGCAATTACTGCCGCCACATCCTATTAAAAACATGCTGCATGTTCATACAAACATCCCTGGACCTTGACTATGGCAGTGCAATAAAAGGTGGCCTTGGGGACAGGATTTATTTAAGCCCAACTCTGAGCCAATAGAGACAAAATTAAATTTTGCTGCCCCAGGGAATAAATAACTTCTTTTGTCCTCATCACCACTGGTGGCACAAAAACAATTTTGTGGCATTGGCAAGATGTGTCCCAGGAGGGAGGGAGGGGAGGTTTTGCTGGCAGGACCTCGTTGGGGGCTGTGACCGCCTACAAGGAAGTTGAAGGGGGAATTTTTACAAGGGCCTGTAGTAACAGGACAAGGGGTAACGGGTTTAAATGGAAAGTGGGGAGGATTAGATCAGATATCAGGAAGAAGTTCTTCATGGAGAGGGTGGTGAGGCACTGGAACAGGTTGCCCAGAGAAGCTGTGGATGCCCCATCCCTGGAAGTGTTCAAGGCCAGGCTGGATGTGGCTCTGAGCAACCTGGTCTAGTGGAAGGTGTCCCTGCCCATGTCAGGGTGGTTGGAACTAGATGATCTTTAAGGTCCCTTCCAACCCAAACCATTCTGTGATTCTATGACTCTGAAGTGTGAAGTTACAAGAGGTCTGCAGACACAAGAGAGGCTATTGGAGAGGGATTATGTCTTCCAGGGGTGTTGGGTGAGCCATGCTTCTCTCCTTCCTTCCAACCTCTGCTCCTGTGACCAAGATAATCTTGGGGAAGGAGGGCTGGTTCCTGGGGTCTTCAAACCATACTGGCAGGGCCAGGCAACTAAGCAAGTTGTGAAAGAATTTCTTTGTAAGGTGTAAAAATATATCCTTCCTTACCTTTACAACTCCTTTTGCTCCTGCCAAAACTCCCCAAATGATGTTTTTCATCTCCTCAATTTCCCCAAATGCTTCATGAACTCATTGTAATGGGCACAAAAATTGGAGTAGGTAGAGCAGGGCTAGGCCACCGCATGGATAGGGCTGCCCTGGTCAGCCACTGGATTTGTTATGACCAAAAAGGGATTTGGCCCATTCTTTGTGAGCATCGAAGCTGACAATACACAAGAAGTAACTCTGCTGGCTATAAAGCTCACAAACCTGGAATCTTTGTCATCAATACCTTACCATTTCTTAAGTTTCTGTTATGACCCTTGTTAACATCTGATATTTTTTAATTCCTAGAAATTCTGGGAGCTTTGGTATCTGTGATAATCATTTGGATGGTGACTGGTGTGTTGACATATTTGGCTAGCATGAGGCTGCTTCACCCTGACTACGATATTGATGCTACAGTGATGCTCATTACCTCCGCTTGTGCCGTGCTCGCCAACATCCTGTAAGTTTGTTTTCCTCTCCATATAACTTTTGAACCTGCTGCTGTATTTCAATAAAAAACGATAGAGATATTAGCCTCAAAAATAATAAGTGTTGATGAGCTTTATGAGAATATGGAAAAGGGTAGAGAAGAGAGATGCTGCTTCTCACTGAAGGCTGCAGTTGCTCTCCTGCTTTCTGTTAGCTGCCACGCTGGGTAGGGAAATTATAAATGCACAAACTCCAGGAAAAGATTCATCTCCATCTCAAATTTTATTAGATCTCAGAATGTTCAAGAACTCTATAGAAAATGGGGCCTCATTAATTGCCCAGTTCACAGACTTTCTTGTTTGTATACAAACCACCAAATCACCTAGGAATTATCTGCTTAGCCACTCTGTATTTTTACCTACTGTGTCTGATCTTACTGTTCAGCATTCAGAAGTGAGACGATTGATGATGTGCGTGACATCACTGCTTCCAGAGATGCAGTAACCCCACTGACATTTGCAGCTTTACACCTCTTGCAGACTAAGCCTGATTCTGCACCAGGCCGGCCACGGGCACAGCCATGGGGCTCAAGACCGGGAACAGACCTCGGTCCCTCTGGAAAAGACAGCTCTGAGCAATGCTAGTCTGCGGGCAGCCTTTGTGCACGCCATCGGAGATCTCTTCCAGAGTATTAGTGTGCTAATTAGTGCACTTATCATCTTCTTTAAGGTTAGTTTTATTCGTTCACTTGCCTTCCTTGCAATTAAGGATAACAGTTACTTTCATAGCATTGTGACACTAGGTACTATGCAAATATTTTCTCTGTCTTAATGATATACATTGTAATTTAGTCAAAGGCAATTATACTTATTCTTGGGAAATTAAATTACTTTTGAAAGTGCATCACCTGCTTCTTGGTGTCTCAGCTGCAAGGAGGATACTTCGGTGTCTCTCCCTTCCGTCACCTATATCACCTTTCCCTGTGCTGAGGCTCCCTGACTGGCAAAGGAGGTCAGCACTCATTCTGTACGAGATGAACGGCATATATTATTATTTGAGATTAATTAAAAGTGGCAATAATCAACAATAATGAAATTAACGAAGTGATGTGTTCGTATTTTTCTAGCCAGAATACAAAATAGCTGACCCAATCTGCACATTTGTGTTTTCCATCTTTGTTTTGGCAACCACCATCACCATTTTAAGGGATATTTTGATTGTGTTAATGGAAGGTAGGACCTGATTCCAGAATCAATACAAATATATTTTGGGTTTTTTCTCTTTCTTTCTCCATAACGCTTATACTCTCTGACAAATGTATAATAGCACATTTCTGTAGCAGTTTCCAATATTCTCATAATTCTGATCATATTTTAAACCTAGTCACAATTTTAATCAAAATTGTTTTGTACCATTGCACTAGAAGATTTATACATGTGCCAGTTTTCATAAAAAGCTGTGTACTGGTGTTTTGCTAATGAACTCCCACTGTGTTCCTAAAACTGAATTGCTTTTGTTTGTTGTATGTGTAACATTGCTTTTTGTCACCCCTTTGGCATATGCGATGTCTGCTCGCTTTGTTCATTGTGTAATTCCTTTACCCATATGAAATACAAGTCTTTGCCAAAAAAACCCCAAACAAAACTCAACCAAAAACCAAACCCAAAACTAAAAGGAAAGAAAAAGACTGTGCTTTGAACTGTGCCTGTGAAACAGGCTGAGTGCAGGAGGAAGTTTAAAAGATTTTTAGTTGTGCCAGTCCAGGAAAACAAACCAATGGAGCTTTCCAGTTGTGTTCAGGTGCAAGGGAATTCTCAGCACAAGAAGAACTAGGCTTAGCAATATTTAATCCTGTCAGCTATGGTCCTGAACACTTATTTGCAAGGCCAAATGACTCGAGCAGTCATAGATGCATGGTTTTGCCTTCCTTACGCTGAATAATATAATGCAACCTCTTTCTCAGCTATGAAGACATAAGGATTAAAGGGAAAAGTAGCTCTTACAGTGTAGGTTTGAATGGATACGAGTTACTCATTGTGACTGTCTGCATGGCTTTTACTTCCCTCTTTCACTTTTCACCTACTTCTCTTTCAAGAAAGAAAATTTCCAATATTGTTTTACGTTAAAGCTGCATTCTAGGGTTGGTTTGCTTTCAGCGACTGTGAGATAGAGATACGTTTGTGAAGAACTGTACCTAGACAGAGTGCAGCAACCGGCTGTATCTTGGCTGCCAAAAAATCGGAAGGTCTCTTGATTACTGAAAAAAAATCAAACTACCAGGAGGGCCTGGCAGCCCCTGACACTCAGGGGTCTCTTTTTCAGAGCAGTGATTCCCAGCTTCCGTAAGCAGTGCTGACATGCCGAAATTGGCAATGCTCTGCAGCAAGCCCTTCTACGCTACCATTCTTGGAGGTGTCTGCCAGCCTCCTACCTCCTAACTGGCATATTCTGCCCAGAATTTTCTAAAGAGAAATTGGAGTTGCAATTGGATGTGGTTCTTACCCTGTGCATCCAGTCTGTCCCGGGGTCTCAGCCCCGTAGCCCTTACGACTGACTGTGCCATGCAGACACTGACTGTCCATGGTTTTCTCTAAAGAGCATGTGCATGTCAGCATGATATTCTATTAAGTCAGTACTCCATATAGCACATTATTCTTGCAATAAACGGATAGGATAAAGCATGCAACACTGAGGTCATTAATGATTACAAATAATTATCAGTTAAGTTATGAAAGACACAATTAACCAACACTGTGCTTATCATTATTACACATCATAACTGGTGGCATTAAAACTATTTTTCATTTTATTGAAGTGTGAAGCATGATGAGCATAGATATTCACATGGGCATAGAGGAGCATTTCCAAACTCCCAGGTCTCACTGCAGGGAAGATCTGCGGTTAAATTCCTTGGTCAAATTTGGACTTAGATTAAACTCTGAATTTCATGTTGCAATTCACTCTGTCACAATTGTCCTCACTCTGAATGAGGGTCATCACCATGCTCATCTTTTGTAAGAAAGCTCATCTAGGAAAACAATCGCTGATGCACTCAGTAACTAGGCCTGGGATCTAATCTCATCTGAAATTCCTGAGTCAAACCATTTTAATCTTTATATTTGTCTTTCCCTCTCTGCTAAACAGATGCTTCTCTGTTGTGTAAATACACTGAGGTCAGAATCCCTCAGAGGTCCTCAGGTGATGCCATAAAATCTGCACTCACAAAAGGTGTTGATGCAAAACTAGGACATGATCTGGATAAACAGCCCACTTCCCTACATAAACTGGACCCTCAGAGTATCCCCTGCAACATGTATGAGTCTCATTGTTCCGCAAGGAAGTATAAAATAAAGGGTAGGATTAAATTTTACAGTGAACCCGGGAATAGACAGGCCTTCCAAAGCACTGAATATCTTTATAAAAACTATACATCTAACTGAATAAATGTTCATGATGCATATCCTCTAATGATCATCACTCATCTTTTTTTTCCCCCCAATTTTTCCTTTTAAGGAACATCAAAAGGATTTTCTTATGATGCAGTGAAAGCAAGAATTCTAGCAGTTGAAAAAGTGGAGTCTGTTCACAACCTTCATCTCTGGTCTCTGACAATGAATCAAACTATTTTATCTGCTCATGTTGCCACAGGTCAGTAAATTTCTGTAAACAGGGAGTAAGTATTCAGCTGCTGCCTAGTAAAGTTCAGTCTCTCCTGACTGGGATACAGCTGACTGTATATCTGTTGCTTGTTAAAACAAATGTCATCATTTTGTCAGAAACAGAACAACAACAAAAACTCTAAAATCCTCCTCCCAGAAATCTTTCCAAAACAACAGGGACCTCTGCTAAGCCCAAAACTTGAAAACTGCAGAGGTTGTGAGGTAAGGAAGTAAACTGCAAGATATTTTAAATAAATTAGAAGAATTAGGCTAGATTTTTCTCACAATATCAAATAGATTTTGGAGTGGATTTGTCAAAGTTGAAAACTGTTGATCCCTATAAGAAAAACTTACAGGGCAAATCTACATTCCTGAAGCATCTCTAGCTGTAAAACAATCTTTAAAACACAGCTTGGAGCATAGGGGTAACTCCAGGGGAACAGTTCATCTTTAGAAATATTTTTTAAAATTTAGTCCTTTTCCCTGTTGACAAACTGTCCACTACTCAGATCAATTTTCTTGTTTATCTGTTTGCTTTGTACATGTTAAGGTTTATTTATGAAAAAATTTCCAACTGCGTTTGACCAAGAACAGGTTCAGAGGCAAGGCCCTCCATGGAGTCCCCACTTCCCAAAAAGAGTGGGTCTGTCAGCCACCTGAATCACTTGGCACTGTTGCTACTCCCTGACTAGATGAACTAATCCTTGTTAAGTATTTCTGTTTTCTTCCAGTCCTCTGCCAAACTGAATTTCTTTGGTGATTACTCTTAGCTCAGCTCTTGCCAAAATAGCATATTCCAACCACATTTGAATGAAGAAACTTTTGCTGACATGCAGGTTCCTGAAAGGAGGATGAAAAGGACAAAAAACTTTTCTCAAAACAAACTTCTTGTTAGAAGTTTTTGAATACTTCCTGTCGGTAAACACTTACTCTTCTTTAAAGTATTATTCTATATGCATTTGATTATTTTCTGCTTGCTACCTATAGCAGATGCAGCAGACAGCCACAAGATTTTGAGAGATATCACTCAAGCCCTGTTTGAGCACTACAGCTTCCACTCCATCACCATTCAGGTTGAATCCGGAGAGGATCAGAAACGAGACTGCACCTTCTGTCAAGAGCCCAGGGATTAAACGGAGCGCTGCGCCATGCAAAATAACGTTCACCATTCTAATAGGTCAATGGAGACTATATGAGCTGGTTGTATATAACTGATTAACAACAAATGGAAATTAACTGAACTAAAAAGACCTGCCACTGTGAGCAGTGCATGGACCTTTATTTGTTGGTACCACCTACTAGGAGAGAACATGTATTAGGTCCTCCCATCAGCTAGATTACCTGCCTGTCAGTGGCTACTTTCAACTATAGGAGAAAGTATGTAAAATTATTGTTGACTAGAGCAACAGATTCGCACCAAAGCAACATTGAAGAGTGCCTGTTTGTAATCACAGGTAACAAAAATCTAATCAACTTTCAAATTACGTGCAGAGCAATTATCACAAAGTGTAATGAAATATAAGTTTGGTGTTAGCAAAGCTCAGCACTTACTCAGGATAAAAGAGAAAGGGGTGAAGAGATCTGTGGAAGAAAGAGATGGTGGCATGTGCTTTCCCTGCTTTTGGCAGACATTCCTCCTCCTAAATATTAAGAGAAGTATCAGATGTGCACCATATTCTGCATCATGGATCACAAGAGGATTCACTCCATTTGCATTTGGCAAATAGCTCTTTGTTTTTCAGCTAGCTCTATCTATTTTTAAGCTAGCCCTCAGCCAAACTCTTTTCTGAAAACTAGGGCAGTATTCTCTAGTATCAAGACAACCCATAACTCACATCACACTGCGTCATAATAAGTTGTAATGTAATGTTTGTAGGGGATTTTGGGGTGTCTGTGCCACAAGGTACCACTGGGTCATGACAATAAAACAGACCAGGTGCTCCTAGAAAAGGAAAAAAATTAGATAGGACAGGGAAAGACTCTGGACCATTGTGAATCATGTCTAGTGCCCTTCATAGTATGGCCTGTGGGATGTTACCCAGTAATGCTACATTCCTGAAGGAGCATTTTTACATCAGATAAGTAAAAAGCCCTTTGGCACATCACACAGCCATTCAGTGCACAGGGAAAGGATGTGCCTCTCCTTCAGGCAGCTCATTCCCATATTCCTTAACAGGATGTGTTAAATCTCCCTCTTCAGCATACCTGGCAATGGTTACTGCAGAACGGGGAACAAAGAGTGAGGTCTTGCTGCAGTGCCTCTATTTTTGTCCAATCAACTGAATTAAACTCTCACCTGTTAACAAAGACAAGGTTTGCACTTCAAAATGCATGCTCAACTGCCTCTTCACAAAACCACTTCAATTCTGCCTTTGGCCATAATAGTCCAGCTTCCCTTTCCATACAGAACTAGCCTCAATGTTTTCACACTTCACAATCCTCACTCCCACAGCTGTAGGGCTCATTTTATTAACAGGTTTTTGGAACAGAATAAAGTACGTGATACCGAGGGGTACTGAGTTTCTTGGCTGTCAGCTGGAAAGAGCATTGTGTTATTAGGGTATAGAGGTCTTGCTTTTTATGGAATTCAGTTTGATTTGCAATAGGTGCATATTAGTTTTCTACTTTATCATCCCAAAGAGATTAGAATTTATTATTAGGGGCTTTTGGCTATGGATAATACATAACTATGTGATGATGGATTGATGTATTGAGCTGGCATTTGTTAATCTGGTAGGGGGAACAAGACATCATTCTGCTTTGTAGAGGCATCCCAGAAGATCTTAGTCAGGTAAACCTCCCACTGAAATCAGATAAGGTATTAAAACACAACACCCGCTAAGAATTTCATGAGTATTTCATTATTTACTGGCTTGAAAGAAGTGAGAACATAGCAGTACAGTGATAAAGACAATTCTTGCCCTTTACAGCTGAAACTTCAGAAGATAAGACACAGATAAATCAAAGCACAGTAAGAAACCCTAAATAAAGAAATTAGCTTGTATTTTGGCCAGTTTTTCTGCTGGTATGAATTAGAAGAGTTTTCTCCTACCAAAGACAATTCAGCTGTGCTTGTTAAGTAACCTGAGCATCCTTTTCATTAGTAGGGGAGGACAAGTTAATAGTGTGGCCTTCATGTCAGAAGAAAATGGCTTTCAATATTTTTTGAATAAGATGAGGACACAGACCTGGATATAGTAGGGAATTTTGAGGAACAGTTTTATGGTCAAGGACAATGTAAAAGATAATGAGTGGGTGACAGAAGCATCCATCTCGGACACAGATTCGCTGCTGAGATTTAGGCTGAGGTGGAAATAAAACCAGAAATTTAAGAGCAAGTGTTGATCTAGGGAAAATATCAAACAGGCAAGAGACATGGTCCGTGAAGAAAGGCACACTGAGTAGAAGAGCTGTGGAAGAGCTGTAAGGAAGAAACACAAAAGAGACTGGAAGAAAGGAGATTCAACAGCGGGGACCATGACTGATGAGGCTGTTGTCCAAATGAATTGAAAGGATGAGAAGTCTCTCATTACATTCTGGAGAAAGGAGCAGTGAAATACAGAAACATTAGCAAAGAGGGAGTTAATAAATAAAAATGATCCTTAATGAAAGGGAGTGGGGGACAGCTGTAAAAAAGCTGGTTTAAAAGGTGGTTTAAGAAGGAACTGCAGTAGCAGTTGTCATCCATAGTAATCCTGATGATCCATCAGCCCCTCTGAATGGTAGCCTGGGTATGTGAGTAGTAAAGGTCAGAGCAGGAAGCTTGGGTTTGCTGGCAGCAGTAGACCTTATATTTAAGATGAAAGCATTTAATCACAAATCTTTGGCAAAAGCTAGAGACAGTGCAATTGTCTCTACTTTTTGTTGTGGAATTTACCCTAGCAAAAGTAACACGATGGCTTATGAAAACCTAAGGAAATCTTACCTAAATATGATGGATTGAAGATTAATTTAGAGTGAATATTTACCTGTAGTTATGAATATTGCTATAAGGAGCTGAATCTTTAATGCCCCTGCTATGTATATGAATGTAAAATGTGTATTTGCTCTTCATCCCTGTCTAGTCTGGCCTTCAGGGTACAAGGTTGTTTTCAGAATACAGTCTGACTGGCTGGGGAGGATTTCTGCTGCAATATATGGAGGCCAGGGCTGAAAAATTCAGAGACAATTTCCAGGCTTCTCTGCTTTTATTAACTTTACATCCTTTTGATTGTCTACAGAAAAACTATAAGAAAATTGTCAAAAAAATTGCTATCTCTAAATCATTCTTGGAATTACTGTGAAATAGAAAAGTGTTTGTCACGTAAGTAGTTGTTTTCCATGTGACTGTTTTTTGATGGAGTTCAGTTCACATGAGAAAATATATGACTTTACTGGTTAGCACTGGAACTTTATGTACATAAGTATATTCATCTTCCTCTAAATTTTAATGTAGTCATTTTGCAGCTTGTAAATTATATACTTCTTCATTCCCCAAAAAGCACTCTCTCTTTTTCACTTTCCATAGACAAAATCTAACACATGGAGCAGAGCCTAAGGATATGGATTTTGTAGAAGCTCAAGACTTTTTGGAGTAGAAACCATGAAATGGGCAAATAAAAGTTAAATTTCCATCATTCAGCACTGGCAAAGGACCTAAGATGACCATCTAACAATAACAGAAATATTTATAATTGTTCAGACTGGAAACAGTTACAGCACAGATCTGTCCTTAGCATCAATGGAATAGTCCCTTACTGTAGCTATAATCGTAGACATCATCCTTTGTTCTCCTGTATGAAATGTGAAGTGATTATGAGAACTGGATATGCAATTGATGGTTATATTCCACACTTAGTGTGAGGAATTCATCACCTCCAGAGGAAGGCCAAACAGCACGTCCCAGTCCTGTCCATGGCAACAAATGGTGGCCTAAACAACAAGGACTGAATAGGGCTGCAATATCATCAAGAGCTTATATCAAACAATTTTGGCTCTGAGTATTTTCTCCCGTTTTAAAAGCTAGTATGCTCCAACACACCTTCCTCAGCCGTAGCAGATGTGTTTTCCTTCCTTTTTTATCCCCTTTGGCTATTGTCCCCTTCTAGACTCTGCTCTGCTATTTTTCCCCATTTGTCTTTTTTCAGCAATGCCGCAACAGGCCGCCTATTCAAATTTCAATGCCAGCATGATATTTATCACATATTCTTTCTGCTTACAGTCCTTCCCATTTCCCTTCAACCTGTGTGGTTAGACAAAAGCTCCTCAGAAAGAAATTGCCTTTTGCTCCATGTTTGTTGAAAACATGGTACTTTCTCCGACTCTATTGTAAGCACAGTAATTAAACAGACTTAATAAAAACAAAGAACAGCCAGTCCAGACATCACATATTGGTTCATGTTAAGCACCGTTATCTATTTACTTAGTATTGCATTTATTTAGAACTTTCACCGCCAAGCTGGAGCTGGCTCCAGTTTAAGGTACTCTTTCATGTTCTCAAGCCTGCCAATAACCTCTTTCCGCTAAAACCCAAATTAAACTGTTTCCCACCTGTGTACACACAGTTTAAGCAAGAAAGGAATTAGAGACATTCGGTTGCTTAACTGCTTCCGTCGACTTCTCTCTGCTTGGACTTTGTGTCAGAGTGCCAGTGTCTAGCAAGAATGCACGGCAGCAGAGGAAGCTTTGGAGAGCAGCCCAGTGAGATTCATAGAATCATAGAATGG